>NC_056538.1:22915384-23217500 GCF_910596095.1 Thunnus maccoyii
TAGCTTGTTATCTAAAACAATGATATTCATTATGTTCATATTAGACGATTCTGCAAGTCATGATTTACATCCAGTGCCAAAGTATGTAAATTGGACGTAATGTGCCCTTAATGTAAAGAAGTGGAAAGTAAGAGTGTGGAGGTCGGGGTGGTGGATGAACATTTCATGCTCCCAACTCTCATAAGGGAGACTGGAGTTGTTGTCCATCACTGACCTGCAATTTATGTTTGATGTTTTTCTTAGACTTAACCAAGTGTTTCAGTTGCATAACCATAACCTTATCTTAATGATAGTTTGTTTGGCATGACTTGATCTTTCTCTAACCTGCCATGCACAGATTCTGTAGAAAAAAATCGGTTTTAAAACATTGGCACTGAACATAATAAAGGGTTTTAGCAATATAGTCCGATACCAATGTTCAGTCAGCTGGGTTGTTCTATTATCATCCTAGTGGTATGATTAACTGACATGCTGTTTCTTCTAATACAATTTGTATCACATTGCTGTTGTACAGATTAGTGATGCAACTAATAATGGTTTTTATGATCAATTAATCTGAAGATTATGGTCTCAATTCATCTGTTGATCTATTGGTCTGTAAAATGTCAGAAAAAGGTGAAAAATGACAATCACAAGTTTGTGAAGCCCCAGCTGAAATATTCAAACAGCTCATTTTGTTTGACCAACAGTCCAAAACCAAAAGATATTCATGCATGACCAAGAAATCCTGCAAAGAATCTTAATAATTTATCATCAAAATTGTTGCTGATTGATTGACTAATTGATTAATCAACGTATTATGTCAGCTATAGTACAGGTTAGAATACAGTAGTTTCTCACCAAAACTGCATAAGGTATTCAGAAATTGCTCTGTCCTTTGAATGACATTGCCATGACTTGGTATTCAAACATCTGCTTGTATATTTCTCCTCCAGAGACTGAATTCTATTACAAGTTTCCTTCAAACCTTTTACATACCTGTCCCTTCGGAAAGCTGCTTTAAAATCCCAGCATAGCAGAGAAGCCGAATTTGAGCACCACAGAGCCGTGTGTGACTGTGAGACAGAGGCCAGCGATTAGCCACGTCCACTGGGAAAAAGTCAGACAGTAATACCTCGGAGTGATGATGAGTAAAATATGTGCATAATATGGTGAACCATCTTGTGCACATCACCTGCTGTAATGGTATTCACTTGATTAATTGAAGTTAACAAGTCTGGTTCTTGAAGCTTAAACACTCAAGTTTGCTGTGCATATCTGATGAAAGGTCAGCTCACTCCAATTTATTTGCCAAAAGGAGAGGACACTGGGGAACAAGCACAGACTGGGAATTAAATCAGTGAATGCCACCCTGATGCTGAAACCTGGTTGTTTTCTGTGAGCAGCCTGCTTCACGATGACATGCACATCTGAATATGGGTAACGTGGCATGACTAATGATCAATGATATGACAAAGAAACTCCAATCATAACATGGTGACAAGTTTTGTTGACATATATTTAGTTAGGAAAGAGGATGTCTATCAATATTAACAGTCGATGTAATTGAAACGTCAATTATGTCAGTTATAATTTAAACATGTGTTTTAACTCTCTGAAGTCAAAGTTCATTTTGAATTTGATTTTTTATGCATTCATTTTTCTCTGTTTAGCACATAATAAACTGTCTTGACTCCACTTGTATGGTATACTTTTTTCAGCACAAACTCAGCTGTAAGCGTAACTTATCATTTTATCAATGTAACAAAGTATAAACCTACCAGGAACCCAAATAATTATAAGAAAAATGACACAGGTGCCTATAAAATGTACAAATCTTTTGTGATAATGACTAAAATTAGTATTATAGGAACAGTTCAAGGTTGTGAAAACATTGTTTCACTATTAATAAACACGCTCCCACACATATACAGCAAAAATGTAAGAAATAATACTATAATACAGTCTATTTATATGTAGTCACTTATCCTGACTCATTTTTGTTCCTTTTTCATTGAAAGTACATGCATACACTGTAAATTGCTAAATATACTTATAGTAAACACAAAAAAATGTTTTAGGGTATACAAACATAAATGAGACACTGTGTGAAAGCCCCACATTAGCACTTTTAACTTTTAACTGGTTTTCTCAGCTTGTCATCACATGACATATAAATGATATATATATTAAGTACTCTTAATAAATCATGCTCATTACACAGATGAATAGACATGCACTCTATTGCTATCTTCACACATAGACGTGTTTTTTTTTGTTTTTGTTTTTGTTTTTTTTAACAAGATTAGGTCAAAACCTAGTATATGGCTGGACTGTGTATGGTCAATGTGTGAAATTGTGGCTAGTTTGTTACAGGGATTGTCAGTGGCATCTATAATGTGAATTCCTGGACATTAAATGTTCATCTGCTATTTTCTGTCGTGGTCCCAGTAATATTTGCTGGTAAAGTGTACTGAAGTAGCATATAACATGATATGGCTCAGTAGCGTTTGAGTCAAAAAAAAAAAAAAAAAAAGCAAGAACAATAATTTCCACTTATATCTTGGGATATTTGATTTGAAAGAGAACTTATTTTAATTCTAATTATAACTATTCTAATTATCTGTTAACTCCCTTTGCTCTTTCATCTGTTTCACTCTGCAGATGTCTCTCATTTTTCATTCTGAGTGTTTTGTTAGAGTGATGGTTATATCGGTTGCTTTAACTGTGCGCTCTCTCTCATGCCTCTATGCGCCTTTTTTCTGCCTCTTTCCAGGTCGATGATCATGGAGACTGCGATGGAAATTGTAAATGAAAGTTTTGACAGCATTTTGGGTGCAAATTCAGGAGGCTTATCTCCGCCCGGTTACCGCAGTTACAGTCAAATCAAACGCACCTGCAGAGCAGCCGCCCCATGCTAAACTGATATAACAGCTAGATTAGTCATGTTTTACCTGCCAGACTTGTTTTAATACTGTTTTAATACTGTTGTTCATGGTTTGTGATGTGAAAACGTCAGAGAAGTAAGAAGCTTGCGTCCTGGTATTAATTCAGTTACAAAATCCAAACACACTCCGGAGCGTCTCTCCTGCCAGCTGCTGATGGCGCTGCTAGCCAGAGAGTCGATCACACTGGACAGTAGAGGAGGAGACGGTAGAGAAGCTGGTATACATCTGTTTAAACAGGAGTTTAACCGACTTCACTGAATTTAACACTGGAGCTCAGGAAATACTGTCACTCTACGTCACGCTGCTGTTCTCCGCTTCCATCATCTCGTGCTGATTCATTTTGAAAGAGCAACGGCCAATGGGGAAACTCCAACACTCAGCCAGCTGACCAATGGTGAAGCTTCATCACTCACCCACTCACTCACTCACAACCTAGGTTATAGGGCTGGTCTGTGAACGATCCAGCCAAAAAGAGGTTCTCATTTTGGATTCAGGAGAAAGAATTTAGGCAGTCAGATCAAAGTGCGAAAGTGATTAGAGGAGTTATTGATCCATTTATTTAGGCAATGTCTCTGTTAAAAGAGAGCGGACTTCACCTCAATTTGTGTCTGCAAGTCCCCTGATGACTGCATGCACTCAGAGACCGATTAAATTGACAACCAACATTAAAAAACTATTCCCCAGCCTGCAGTCTGCGTTTGAACGATATATACACTTAGAGGCTGTAACTGTCAAGTGCAGAATATGTGAATGACTAAACGGCTTATACTGCAACACATTATACTTATGGGGAGGAGGGAGATATAGTTTTTGTTTCATTAGAGATATTATTCTTGAGTCTCTCCCTTACTGTATTGCTGTAATGTTGCAATGCTGATAAAACTGGTCAAATTTAAATGAAGAGAAGCGACTTCTTGCATTTAATTAACTGCACTTTACATTTTCAAGCTTTGTAGAAGTTTTAAATCCAAAACATACTGCCTGAAAATCTGCAGGGAATGTCACGCTCTGCAGAGACAGCCTGACATCTGCAATAATTCATTGTTGTATGCAATTTTCCAATGTCATGAACAATATATCCGCAAAAAATTGACCTAGCCCTCGAATAGTATAGACGTGGAGACAAGAGTGTTAAAACCCGAAAAAATACTCCACAGAGAGGGCATTCAACCATCTTCCCTTTTCCTGGCAGTCACTACAGCCAACCTCAAATCAGCATGAATGAAGGAACAGCAGTGAAGAAAAACGACATGCTGTGCTGTCTGGAGAGAGATGTCCTTCATGGGCTACAATACAGCAAATGGTGTTATTATCTATGACCACTGCATTCTGTTATTCCTCTCTCACCCTTTCCTTGTTGTGCCTACACCGTGGTGATGAAAGAGCCATATTTCACCTTGTTATTTACATATAGCTATAATAATCCTCCGCGTTCCTTCCCCTTCAAGTTTATTTTGATATTCTACAGTATTTACGATTAAGGGATTTGCGGCACATACGCAACACAGGCGGAGGGAGGGTAATGAATAAATTAAGCATTAAGAGTGAAGACAGAGTCCTACTCAGAGGTCACATGTATTTTTGCTGCCATTTTAAAACAGGCAGATCACTGAGGAATACAGCAGAGGAACACGTCCAACCAGATGCAAGTGAGCGGCTGTAAATGGGCAGCCATCGGGGAGCACCTGAATAATTTATAGCTCCTCTTCTTCTGCTACACAATCAGGGAAGGCTTATTTCAAACAAAAGGGAACATGATGTCTGTTATGAATTTCTGTTATGCTTTGTCTCGCCCTGTCATGTTTGTACTCCACATTTTCATATGCATTAGATTTATTTTATTTGATCTATCAAAACCACTGACATGCAGTTGTAATTGATGCAGCTGCATTTGCCTTCCGAGCTGTTTACAGAAAAGAAAAAAGAAAAAAAAAAGTCTGTTGTAGATGTTTGAATCAGCGTATTTCAGCGTATTCTTAATCTGGTAACTCATCTTCCTGCAGTCTGGGACGTCCCACTACGTCTGTCTCCAGAGATGCCAGATCTCACTGACACAATTCTCCAGAGAAACTCACAGCATGAACGGTTAAACATGGCACTTTGTGAGACATCTTACTGAGAGGCTGTGTGAGTTTTCTAACCAAGACTCCAGTAGCATAGCTGAACACATTTATTGTATCATTTGCTGTGGCTAAAACATGCTACATTTTCAAAATATACAATTTAAAGTATAGAATTAAAGAGAAACAATCAGATTAAAGGGGATATTTACCAAGATTTGTGGCCGCTAAACAGCTAAATTGTGTCTCTCCTTGTTTACTAAAGGGCCACACTGATCTTGATTGAAATTGCGTGGTTTTGGCGCACTATAGATTTTAAGGCATTCTTGTTTAGAGGTGCAAGATACCAGAGGAGGGAATGGAAATCCATACAGATAGCTACTGCATCTGATTTATCACCACAGACTGACCACTGCAGACCACTGCGCAGAGGAAACTGAAATTTAAGGTCTGGGAAAAGCAGTTATAAAATTGGCAGCACTGTTTAGGCGCACACACAGAGTGAGAGAGGCTATATCAGAAAGAAACAGAAAGAGAGAGAGAGTTTTAAATATACAATGTTACTTTGACAGAGCTCTATGCTCAGCAAGACAAAAGAGCAGGAATGCAACAGTCTGTCTATTTTTCCTATGACTTTACCTTTCTGTTTCCTTGAGGTCCGTCCTGCCTATTTTTCCTGACTATTAATGGCTCCCAGCAGGTCCAGTCCATATGAATAAAGTAGACAGTTATAGTTAAGTAGACTGTTATATTAGCACTCAAAGGATGAATACACGATTACAGTTCCAGAAGTGTCCAATCTTTTCCATTGGGCTATTCCGAGTTCAGCAGCAGAAAACACTTTTGTTTGTTCTCAAGTCCTTTCCACACCTGCACAACGCAAGTCAACAGCTCGGTATCAGCTCTTATTTAGTGGCAATTTACGCAAATTATATGAACTGTGGATAGGCTCATTCACATTTGTAGTCTTGATAAATAACATTCTAAATTTTAAAAAATTGCAGTGACGCAAAAGTTTGTACCCCTCAAGGTAATTTGCATCAGACTTAGCAAATATCCCCCAAAGATTCTACATCCATACTAGGGGCTCTGTGAGGCTGTACTTAGGCACAGCAGTACTTTGAGCTAAATGCTAGCATCAACATGCTAACATTCACATAATGACAATGCTGATGCAAAGCAGGAACAATGTTTATAATGCTCACCATCTTAGTTTAGCATGTTAGCAGACTCAAAATGGATAACTGGCACAAAACACTCACTATACTTGCACAAGGCTGATGGGAATGTGATTAGTTTTGGAAGTTGTGTTAAAACCATAAATTAAAATGGATTTTATTCGGGGTTTTATGTAATGGGTGGGGGTTGAGTGCAAATGTATTCTCCCCCTTTGCTGTGAAAACCCTAACTGAGATCAGGTGCAACCAATTGCCATCAGAAGTCACATAATTAGTCAAATAGAGTCCACCTGTGTGCAATTTAATCTCAATATAAATACCCTGTTCTGTGATGGCCTCAGAGTTTTTTAAAGAACATTATTAAACAAACTGCATCATGAAGACCAAGAAACTCACTCACCAAACAGGTCAGGGATAAAGTTGTGGAGAAGTACAAAGCAGGGTTAGGTTATAAAAAAATATACCCAGCTTTGAGTATCTCACAGAGCACCATTAAATCCATCATTAGAAAATGGAAAGAATATAGCACAAAAGCAAATCTAACAACAGAACACCTAAAAGTGACAGACTAGGTAAGGAGAGCGTTAATCAGAAAAGCAACAAAGAGGCCAATAATAACTCTGACGGAGCTGGAAAGATCCACAGCTCAGGTTGGAGAATCTATTAACTATTAACTATTAATCATGCACTCAAAATCCACAAATCTGGTCGTTATGGAAGAGTGGCGAGAAGAAAGGCGCTGCTGAAAGAAAGCCGTAAGAACTCCCGTTTGGAGTTTGCCACAAGCCATGTGGGAGACGCAGCAAGCATGTGGAAGATTGAACTTTTTGGCCCTTGTGCAAAACGCTATGTGTGGTGGAAACCCAACACTGCACATCATCCTGAGCTCACCATCCCCACAGTGAAACACGGTGGTGACATCATCATGCATGGGGATGCTTTTCATCAGCAACGAGAAGGAAACTGGTCAGGACTGTGCAAAATGGATGGAGCAAAATACAAGGAAATTCTTGAAGAAAACCTGCTATGGCCTGCAAGAGACTTGAGACTGGGGTGAAGGTTCACCTTCCAGCAGGACAATGACCCTGGGCATACAGGCAGAGCTACACTGGAATGGTTTAAGGCAAAGAATATTAATGTCTTAGAATGGCCCAGTCAAAACCCAGACCTGAATCCATTTGAGAATCTGTGGCCAGACTTGAAAATTGCTGTTCCCAAACAGTCTCCATCCAATCTGACTGAGCTTGAGCTACTTTGCCAAGAAGAACGGGCAAGAATTGCACTCTATAGATGTGCAAAGCTGGTAGAGACATACCCCAAAAGACTTGCTGCTGTTATTGCAGCGAAAGGTGGTTCTATCAAGCATTGACTGAAAGGGGTGAATACTTGTGCATCCAACAGATGTCTCCTTTTTTGTCTTAATTATTGTTTGACATTTTTCATCTTCAAAGCACTTTACCATTTGTTTTGGTGGTTTTCGTTTTGGTTCAAAAGTCCAATAAAATCAATTTGAATCTAGGTTGTAACCCTGCAAAATGTGAAAAAGTCCAATGGGGGTGAATACTAAGATTTCAAGATTTAGTTTGTCGTTTTCTTGTGTATTTGCATACACAAAAAAACTGAAATGCTGTTCCTCCCAGCCCACAGCAGTGCAGCAACAACAGAAAGGATAAAGATATACTGTAGATCTAAAAAAGTCCCTTTAAAAAATGATAAAAACATATAAATCTCAAGAGAAAAAAAGTAAAAAAAGAATGAGCAGTTAGCAGCACAGTACATTAAAGTGCATTTAGAGAGAAAAGTACATGTCTCTGTTCAATGTAGACAGCTCTTCCATGTCAATGAGTAACCAGCGCTGATGGAAGAGTTATGTAATCCATTTTGCTGTCCAGAGAACATTAGGCAACATGATTGTTGGAACTGCCGGTTGGTATGGGTTAACAGTTCACCTAGCCTGCACTCCTCCGCGCTTGCCCTGCTTCCACTTCCTGTTGCACTGCTTTCTATGCTGCTTCCTCTCTGGTGCAGCTCCATGCAAGGCCATGGTCTCCTTTGGGTCCACTGGGTGTAGCAGACCAAGCATGCTCAGCTGATTTAGCTCTCCCAGACAGAAGGGCTGGGCGATATGACCAAAATCTCACATCCCAATGTAGGTTATTTCATATCCTGATAACGATACCTATCCCGATATAGAACATTTTAATTCAATGAATAAATAGTTGGTCTGTCTTTTACATAGCATGTAGGTGTTCCCGATTCAGAGGCGTGACAGAGATCAGACTGATCAGAGCTGTAAACTCTGCCATGATGGAGTACAAAGACATTACTAGGATGAGGGGAGAACATTTCTCTTCTTTTCATAACATTAAAAGTTAAGTTCGACTTTTCTGTTGGCTTCCCAACTCATTTAAAAAAAGACGAGAGAGAGAGAGAGAGAGAGAGAGAGCAGCTGTGGTCGAGTGAGCTAGAGAGTGAATGAAGTGAGGGAGCACTGGCAGTCAGGAAGCCGGTGAATCAGATCAATAAAACATTATTTTCTGATTGTTTCACAGCGGTTACGTTCTAAAGCACAAACACGCCCACAACCACCCACACCTCCGCTCAACCCTGCAGCTGTACGCTGCACTGCCTGATTTGGTCTGAATACGAGCTAACACAACAGCATCAGCTCCCTGTCCCGCCGTACCGGCTGTCCCTTTTACACACACAGTTGATCCGGCTCTGTGACTACCTCCGTAGAAGGGTTGTAAAAGGGGCCATAGAGAGCAGTGGAGAGACTCTCACACACTGAGCTGAACTTAAAAGAGTGCACATAAATTTGGTAAATAACATAAATAAAGACAGTCTCTTCTGCGTTTTGCTTTCATTTATGGCCGCTGTATTGTTTTGATTTAAAAAAATATATCCAAAAATGATATTTCCTCTTCTGTTCTTGCTGATTAATGCTGTTACCTCTTCTTTAGAGTCTTTTCTGAAGATTATTATTATTATTATTATTATTTCTTTTTCCATTTTCTATGGGATTAAGGTCCAGGGATTGTGCTGGCCACTCCATTATTTGAATTCTGTTTGTCTGGAACCATGATTTTGCTCACTTGCTGGTGTGTTTAGGGTCATTGTCTTGTTGAAACACCCATTTCAAGGGCATTTCCTCTTCAGCATAAGGCAACATGACTTCTTCCAGTATTCTGATGTACTCAAACTGATCCATGATCCCTGATATGCGATAAATAGGACCAACACCATAGTACGAGAAACATCCCCATATCATGATGCTTGCACCACCATGCTTCACCGTCTTCACTGTGTACTGTGGCTTGAATTCAGTGTTTGCAGGACGTCTGACAAACTGTCTGTGGCCCTTAGACCCAAAAAGAACAATCTTACTCTCATAAGTCCACAAAATGTTACACCATTTCTTTTTAGGCCAGACAATGTGTACTTTGGCAAATTGTAACTGCTTCAGCACATGTATTTTTTTTAACAATGGGACTTTGCGGGGGCTTCTTGCTGGTAGCTTGGCTTCACATAGACGTCATCTGATTGTTACAGTAGTCACAGGCAATCTTAGATCTTCTTTGATCCTCCTGGAGCTGATCATTGGCTGAGCCTTTGCCATTTTGGTTATTCTCCGATCCATTCGAATAGTTGTTTTTCTTTTTCTTCCTCGCCTTTCTGGTTTTGGCTGCCATTTTAAAGCGTTTGATATCATTTTAGCTGAACAGCCTATCGTTTTCTGCACTTCTTTATAGGGTCTCCCCTCTTTTATTAATTTCTTAATTAAAGAACGCTCTTCTTCTGAATAGTGTCTTGAATGACCCATTTTACTCTGTTTTTCAAGGACAAATGCGCAGCCAGCATATGCAGCGTCAGTTGCCTTGACCCTTAAATAAGGGCCACCTGTTTAACACCTATTTTTTACACATAATCGATGACCTCACTACTTGAACTCGGCACTGCTATTTTTTTGAACACGCCCCTTTCAGTAAATGATTCAGTTTCACAGAATCAGCAGCATGCGCGTCATGCCTGTTGGGTCTGTTGGTTTTCTATACCTTTACTAAACCTTCTAGAAACTTACTTGCAGTGTAGAAGTTGAAATTCTAACAGAAACAGTGATTTATCTTGCTAGTGATGTGGGACTGCTATTATTTTGAACACAACTGTATGCTACTTTTGTACATTTAAGTGATCACATTTGTAGTCATGTACAGTAAAAACACACTGTAACAATCGCTACAGAAACATTTACTCGGCAGGTAGCTGCACTAGTTTTTACTGTTGGCATTGGTTGTTTCTTTTCAGCCTGTTTCAAGCCATCATCACACACAGCAACACTCTCTGGGCCAGCAGACACAAGAGCATGGCTCAAGGAGGATACAAAGGATACAACCAATGCCAAACAGAAATAACAACATATCACTCTAAAATGTCTATCATGGACAAAAATGTCTGTTCATCTAATTTGAAACCAATTTAAAAAGGCGCTTCTTGTGACTAGATGTTTTCCTCAGTATCAACAGTAATCCAGGTCATTGTTGTCTGTACATCCAAGGTTACCATTGGAACTACACAGATTTTATTTTTAAAAAGTTTAGATTTTTTCAAATTTAAGTACACGGATCGAACATGATGTTATTTTGCAAGCAGCGAAATAAATGGTAGTAGAAAATAATTAAACACACACAGTCTAGATTATTTCCAACAATGTCTGGTGTAAATAAGCATGAATACAGATATTTAGAGTGAAATAAACTGATACAGATAGTGGATTTGCGTTACAACCAATTAGCCAAAACTGGCAGCTTGTTAAGAAATCTTACACCATATATGTCAATGTTCATTTTTTTGACTGACATTTCCAAACACTGTTCAGCTGTCAGGTAGCACTGAATATTCTGTTCTAACAATCTTTTACACTATGTTCTGGTTTGTTAAAAGAAAAAATCTCTTGTCTGTCTGTACTACTGCATATTATCTTGCTTGAGATCTAACATGTTGTCAGAGGGGTTTGGAGACAGAGGTACACCAACTAGTTGAAGAAACACTGACTGCAGATGAGGCAGAATCAGAAAGGGTGCGCGTTCAAGTCACAGAACTCAGATTTTAATGTCAGATTTTCCTATTACAATTTTCTCATGCTACATTACAACAACAGGAGTCAGACTGAAAGTGGCTGCTGAAACATCTTTGGAATGTAAATATATGTGGATAGCCTATAAATACTGTACATAATCATACAATAAACAATGAATACATGTAAATATAATACTGTGATAAATTAGCATATTCATTTGATCTTTTATTAAAAAAAAACAAAGGTCTTTTAATGTTGTATTTTAAATGAGTGCAGTGATTTACATTTCACTGTGGTTTTTAACAAAGATCCAAGAGGATTATGTCCCATTTGAAGCTTGTCTTTGGGATCAGACAGCAATTTGCTGCTGTGTGAGATAGTAAGTCTTGCTGCGCTGCACATGTGGGCAGCGAATGAGAGGAATGTTTGCTCACCTCTCCATCATAATCTGTTGTTCATCAAAGAGATCTATTTTCTGCCCTCCTTTTGTAGCTTTTCACTGGACTGCAAACTCTGACAAAGTGCCCGAGTCCTGCTCTTTAATGATGACACATGAGAGTTATCCTGAGGATGTTGTCAGATCAGGGGATGTGCTGTGGGTGTAAACCTGGGTGGTGACACGTGGGGAGTAAATCAAAAATATGGTATTTTTCTGTAATTCAAAAAGATGATTTGCCTTGTGATGGATTGCTGCTATCAAAATGTTTAGAAACAACTGATAAAAGCTCAAGATGCTTTTACACAGTTAAATTAGACTTAACTGAGACTATTAACCCTCACTTGCTAATGTGTTTATCCATAATTTGAGGTGTCACAACTTAAGCCATCATAGGCAGATGGGATCAAAGCATGTTTTTACACTGTAGAGTAACAAGTAATGTGACTTGATATGTTTAGATTTTGTCAGCGCTAAATAGAAAATGTGGTGCAATGCTGTTCTGCAAATTTTCCACAAACTGATTTTTGGGCAGACATCTACGTTGCTGCGGTAATGAAGATTAATTCACGAATCCTCCGATACACACCCTCCTAAAAATGGATTCCATTGTCTGTGAAATCTAGCTGTTGTTCAACTTGTATCGCTTTGACACAGTGTGTTTTGCAACAGCCATTTCTCAAACTGACACAGAATGAAGAAGGGTTGCGGCCTCCTCCTGTTTAATTATAGCGCCCTGAGAAAAGCAGCAGATGCCAACAAAAGACATCAAAACAACCATTTGCATGAAGAGAATCTAATTTCAAAACGATTAAAAAATCTATAGTTTGGCGTGCTGATATTTTGGTGGGTGCTGAATGTGCTCTCATGGAGGAAAAATGGCTCCTCTAAGAGCTTTGCAATTTCATAAGAAATTAGACTCGTGTCAATTGGTTTTGCTTTTTCCTGCTGTATGATAACACTAGAAAAAACATAATTTATATTAGAACATGCAAGTCAGCTGCAAAACAAAAAAAACTGAGGGGACTGAAATAAGAGTAATAAAAGTGATTCTTGTGCTGTTGCACATCATCTATCTCTCAAACCTTTCTATAGCATTGCTGGTAATGATCAATCATTTATAAAATACCTTGCTTGGGGCTAGTGAATTATTATTAAGTATTATGTTAATGATTTGATTCTATATAGAAAACACTGGGTAATTTCATAACCTGGGGTAATGCTAATGAAACTTTTGTCAAATTTAATTTAAAGGAAAGAGAACTGTTAAATAAGCATTTTAGAAGCATCCCAAAGAATCAGCACTAATTAAATTACATGTTATGTATTTATTTACTTGCAATTTTTCAATAAAGTTTGTATAAGTAATGAATTTTAACTTTTTTTGTTTACTGTGTTCAAACTGTGGCTGTCAAGGAGCAATATGAGATGGTATCAGCGATTAAGGGTCACACAGATAAACCTGATTTCTTTCCTGACTGCTGAATTGACAACTCAGATTCTGCAAATGCTGATTCTGCTCTGTTATTATCACTGCTACTTTGCACACTTATTTTTTTCTTCCCTTACCTTTTTTTTTCTCCAAAAAAACAGAGGATTAAATAATTAAACAAATAGTTTTTCAAATTTGCTCTCATAATATGTCCTCCAGAGCTCTCTTTGCATATTACTGAGTCCCTTTTTGAACTTTTGCATACAGTATTTAAATATCTGTGGTTTATCATTGTGGTAGCAAAGTGTCATGATGTTTGCAAATGAGTTTTCTCACAAAAAAAAGCCTCCATGGAGCCAACACATTTGCACCAACAAGGTCATATGAAGACAGCAAGAAATGCATGAACAGGACTATCAAAAAATAATGAATCTGTATGAGCCCTGTGTTGCACTCAGTTCTGTGCTCTATATAAAGTAGCTTTTAAAAGGAAAACTAATGACAGCATTGTCACCGGGCACCTCGCGTGTAATAAGATGTCAAAGGTGTTAAACTCATTTCCTGCAGTCAGCACCCCACCAAAAGAGACCTAAGTCACCTTTTCAAAGTAGATGTGGAAGTGAATACTCTCATGACCACATCATCAATGTTTGTGTTTAATTTAAAAGTGCTTTCGAAAAAACCCACTGGATGGCTACAGAGTAATAAAAAAAATCTAAAGAATCTGTTTCAAAGAATCTTAAGATATTCAACACATCCCATCATCATTGATAATTTTCTGCTCATTTCATTAAAGATGTATTTATTTATAGTTGAGAAATTAAGGGACTATTAATTTTCTGTTTTAACTCATTGCCAAATTCACTGATAAAGCCAATTTCTGCTTCCCCCTTGCAATGCTGAAGCCAGACACTCCCCTAGTGCAGAAAAGCATCCTGCAGGACTGCCAGTTCAAAGCAAGAAAAATCAATGTCCTCTCACAGCACCACATTATGTAAACTCCAGCCCCTTGAAAATGATCACGTTCAATATCTGCAACGTTTAGCAGCCTTTCCTGTCCTGTGTTGATGTCTCTCGTATGTTCTTGAACATGGTGTCTTTCAGATAAGATTGCACTACTATGAGTAAGTGCAGTCCTATTGTACCTCGTGATTACTTTGAAACACAAGAAAAGTAATTTAGCCAGGGTAGATCATGTTACATAACTTCTTTGTGCTCATATAATAACTTTTGTTTTAGGGCCTGGGAAAGTTGACACACAATTACCACTGTATGGCTTTTCATGACATTGATGAAGTTGTTTGGAAAGAGCTGGAAAAGCCACAACAAGTCAAAACCTTCTGTTCCATTACGGACTCCGACTTCTTACCGAAAGGAGCAAAAAAAGGAAAAAATGTGGTTTGTCAAAAGTAAAGCAAATGAGAAAACAATAGGAGAAAAAAACCCAAAGTAACCCACAGCACGAGGCTTGACTAATTTTTTTTTTTTGCACAAACACATTTATGAAAACATGTCATTAAGGATATCCAGCTGCTCTATTCTCTGAGAGGTGATAATGTGCTCTTGTAAGACTTTTAACAAGAGGAACACACATGTGGCACCGGTTCATGCTGAGTTTAAGTCATGTGAGAGTAGAGCAGCTGAAGAGCTTCCTTTATCTATCTGCAAACACTAACATAGGCACAACTTGGTTTGTCCCAGAATGTGGAGCACACAACAACAGCAGCACATTACAGACATTCACCTGCTAGGGATCCTGTTTGATGTCCTTGATGGCAGCTCCATAAATAATTGCTTCAGCTCTGCATTAATGGTGAAAAGAGTGTCCCTTCCCTGAATCACTATTTACAGTACAGTATAACACAAATTCCCTTGAACATCTATAACAATATCAGCACTGTGCACGTTCACAAGTTTATCAAACCATCTATTGTATGTATTCTCAATCTGTGTTCGCAGCAGCCCAGGGTGTTTTCTGCTGTTCATCAGAGGGGCTGTTTTCCCTATTGAGATAAGAAATTAAATCTGCAGGAGCAGAGGATGCTGGGTTTGCTGCAGGGTGGCGAGGCAGCAGCTCTGATAATGGAGCCGACTCCCATTGCGCAGGCTATGAGGCAAACAGCCGTGGCGCCAACCCAACCCTGCATATGTGAGAGGATAGCTAACAGTGTCACTCTGCAGAAGCTCGCTCTCTCTCTCTCTCTCTCTCTCTGTCTGTACGTGAACATGTGGTTAAATCTGCATGTGACAAAGAGGGGGGGAAGGAACAAGATGCTGTGTTTTTGCTGTCCTCTGTGTCTCCATTTGACTTAATATATGTGGGAGAAAAAGGAAAGAAACTGTAGGGGTTGGCTTTGTGTTTAATGTAGTGAGAACACGCCTGTATTGTGTGTCAAACATACTGACCCTGTGGAACAAAAATTCAGTCATCAATGCAGTCAGAGGAGGGAGACATCAGTTATTCAGCATATTGTTATCAAAGCCTTTCCCACCTGTTCCTTTGCCCCATTACTTTCTGTTCATTTTCACAGTCAGGACAGGTTATGTGTGGTAGTACATTATGTAAATGTGAAAAGGGTTTTAATTTCAATTTGGGAACTCACCAGAATATCCTGTCGTTTCGGATGCTCCTCACAGGGTTCACTTCAAAGCAGCCTGCAGAGAGAAATAAACGGTCACACCTTAATGTGCAAGCACAAATAACATTGGGGGCCATACGGCAACAGTTGTAATAGTGTCAGAATCATAAAAAGCTTCAATTTATATTTCAATCTTTGATTCCATCCCAGATTCAATACAAATGATTTGATACTTCTGTAGCAGTAGAACAATCTGCCCAAAGCCTCTCCTCTCTTCTAGATGAAATTTAAAACAGGAGAAATTCAAGCAGAAATATCAACGAATATCAATGAACCTTGGACTGTACGCTGGAGCACTATCCTGAATGCAATGAATGATTTCTATGAATACTCACTGCTGAATATAGAATATGTATTGTCCACACTACCTCTTTGTGTTGTGCAATAAATAATGGACTGTTATCCTTGTACCATTGAGGGTGTCATTATAAACTATATTATTAGTTTGTCACCAAAAGATTCTTGTACATTTAAAGTTTGACAAAGACAACAGATTCAATACTGTGTGACATCATAGGTGACTATAAAACTATTTTCAAATATGATATGTCAATTAGAGCTGATAAAATGTGGAAATATATTTCAATTACATGCAGTCCAATACTACAACAGTGTCCACATTGACCACAGAGTTGAAGCGTACGTGGGTGGTACACAGACAACCCACCACAGATCATTACTTTTAATTAGCCCCACCTTTATAGTTCATTAGTGACAGCTGTACTGATTCTGCTGTCGCGTGTTAAACTTGCAAACCAACCTTTCACACTGCTGATAAACATTGACATGTACCGTCTTTAAAGTAAAAGGCCAGGGTGTATAGCAGGTTTTACAGGTGAGTGACTTTAAGTGGTATGACACCTACAGTGTAATTTGTCATCACTGGTCTGTATCATTCCAAGAAAGGACACACTATTGTACTTAGTATTTAATAAAAGAACCGGTGAAAGAAAAAATATGTCTCATCCTGCATTTATTGTTCTGCTATCTCTTTATGTTCTGCTCTATCATCATGAAAAACATGAAACATGGGTGGGGTTCGGCAGTGGCCCCACATCACATTTGATAGGATATATTTATGTTTATGCCTCAGGGTGCAAGATGAGCCCTTAAACATAAATATATCCTATCAAATGTGATGTGGGGCCACTGCCGAACCCCACCCATCATGTAAAACCACAATTGACAATGGGTTGTTGTAGCCACAGTAGCAGAGTGATATCGGGGCTAGAGGTGTGTGTTTGTCAGGTGGCAAAAACCTTTTATATATCTCCAAAAGAGCGTGGCGGCAGTTCAGTTTATTTATTTTACCCTCATCCTCCACCTGCTGATCTGAGAACATGGCTGAGTGAGATGTGGGCGGTGGCCAACAGTCCTCTACAGCTTTGTATCTCTGTGATTCTCCAGAGACTCACTGAGCAAAGCCTACTCTATATCAATCCCAATCGAACTGATAAAAGATTTGACAAGCCGACATATTCCGTTTCACTCGGAAATGCATCAAATTTAGGGATGCATTATTTTCATTAGTGATTAATCTGCTTTCTCAATTAACTGATTTATTGTTTCATGCAATGTCAAAAAAAGAAAGTGAAAATGCCCATCACAATTTCCCAGAGCCCAAACTGACTTGTTCATATGTTCTGACCAACCGTCCAAAACTCAACAAAACATTAACAGTTCAATGGGTTATTAAAATTATTATATTTTTTTATATTTATATTTATATATTATAATATTTTCTTTGATTGATTAACTGACTGATTGATTCAGCTCTGATCAGACTACATAAGATAAAGAAGCTCTAACTGACATTTCAGTCAGCCATTAAATCTGCAATAACTTGGAAACAAATTGTGAACATAACATTAACATATTGTTAGCAAACAGTTTCTGATTTACACTTCCAACAGTTAAAGAGCAACTTTATAATGCATTTGAAGCCATGTTTCTGTCCACCTGGCAAATTTAAGTCCAATATTCAATCTCTTTTAGCTCTGGTTTTGGTCTCTACCAACTCCTGAGGGAAATATCTGGCTTTTAAGCTGCAAAATGCTTGACTACATTCCCAAGCTAATCTCTATTTATGTTTGTTTGCTGTTGCCGCTGAGGAGGTAGAGTACAGTGGATTTATAGACTTTTGTCTGACTTAAAACAGCTGCCTGCTGCAGCTGAAAACAACGCAATGAGAGCAATGAGAGTGAACCAAAACAGTAAAGTTGCAGCCAGACTGCAAAACAATGAGCTGAAACTTGCTATAAAGCTCTATAAAGCTGAGGGGAGCTGTTGGGTCATCATTTTCCATAGGTTTATCACATACACACTGTCATTTCACACATTGTTATTATAAAAATGGTGATTATAGCCCCTTTAAGGTTAACACAGAAAACCTAAATTTTATTCGAGTGACTGATTTTATTTCATGCTGCACTTAACTGCATTTACAGAATTATCTTCTCTGGTGTTTTAACCAGCGGGGAGCACATAAATACTGTACATGAATGTGAGCATCAATCCACATGCAAACAAGACCATTTTCAGGCATTTCTGGTGCAATGATTTTATGCACACCACAGTTAGCATCAACCTCATATGTACAAAACTCTCCAGGATCAGGTTGAACCAAATAAAACAAGTCATGTGTAAATAGTTATCAGAGGACATGCACAAACTTCTTGAATATCAATTAAACTGCTGCAATACTGTATATAGACTAAGACAATTCAAGGGAGCCACAATTTCCTCCCTGTGTGCCCACACCACAACTAAGAGGAGCACATGGAGCCATCACAGTTAATTGAAGCTTTTGTAGATGAAAAAAGAGACCACTTTCCACTTTTTTTTTTCTTTTTCAGGAATAATGACAACAGGGGAATAGCTCTGATTCTCCTCTGTCAAATTTAATTGCCAAAGCAGCAATCTTGATTAGGATCTCAACACTCAGTTTTATCAGTCCCAGCCACAGCAATACAGAGTGTTTGTCCAAGCAAGACGTATTTACCGACCCAAACTCTCACTTCTGCTAAGAGTAAACAAGGCCTCTATAAAAGACCCTGACATTGAGAGCAACCTTCAAAAGGTTGCTCAGTAGCCATCCATTACATCCAAAAGAGACCATCTTTCTAGTGTCATGTTCACAACTCTCTTTCAAACTGCAAGATCGCCCTTGACATGTGGGTCACATTCCAAACGTTAAGCTAAATCTGAAATCTTCTCTTGTGTTTCTCTAGTATTTTCTCAGTTTCTTTTTTTCTAAGGATGTCATTGTGTAACGTCCCATGGCCAGCTTTGTGATTGACCTAAGAGAGTGATGTGAGAAGTGTAATTTCACGCATGCCACACTTCTCTGTGACATCCATCCTTTGTTCATGTTCTCTGAAGCATCCAAACACTGAGGAATTGATTAATACACACTGTACACACATTCCTTGCTGCAAATATCAGCAGAGCTATTCATGCTCCTTTGGCTGTAAACTTACATATTGTGAGTGCATGCTAACTGCCCCTTCATCTACTCATCAAACTCCCACGCAGTCACATCAAACACAGCCGCTGCACGCACATGCAGACTAACTCTTGAGTGACACAGTGGCTGGATCAATGAGAAGATTCTTTACTCTACAGTATAATTATTGTTATTTTTCTAATTAAAAATGCTGTTTTTTGGATGGTGTGTTTTGTGGAAAGGTAGGGAAAGGCTCCATTCTGGAAAACAAAAGCGGTTTTGTGTCAAAACATCCTTCAAAGATCAAATGTCAAATAGACTCATGTACTGCTTCTAGCCATGCCCTCATTTGAAGCATAAAAAAGCATACAGTATAAAAGCATATAGGCCAGCAATTAATAATTATTTTCATTATCAGTGAATCTGCTAGTTATTTTCTTGATTAATAAATTCATTATTTTGGATATAAAATGTCAAAAAAAGGGACAAAATGCCCATTATTATTTCCCTGAGCCCAAGATGAAATGTTCAAATTATGTGATGAAATGTTTTATTCCACCATCAGTCCAAAATATAAAAGATATTGAGTTCATTATCACATATGACAAAGAAAATAATAAAATCCCCACATTTAAGAAGCTGGAAACAGAAAATGTTTGGAATTTTTTTTTAAAATTAATTATCCCTTGACAGATCAATTAATTGACTGGTAATGTATGACAGCTTTAGACAGACTTACATCTATAACATGAAGTCTATTATATCGTAATTATAATATATAAGACTGATAATTTATACATGATTGATGATTCATTAGATACTAAAACTGCAGCTGTCAGGTCGGTGGTTTGCTTTTCCCTGCTTTTCTAAACCCCGTGTGGCAACCAAGGCTTCTCATTTGCAGCCACCCTCAAGGACAAACAGCTATTTGTTTGGTGTTTCAGGACTTCAGAGCTCCAGTACACAGGATGAGGCAGGAGCTTGGATAACTGTAAGCTTGGATTATGTGTCTCCACATAGCGACAAAATGGATGTTTCACAGTTTTTTTTTTGTTGTTTTTTTTTTTACTGAAGGGTTTTGCATGTGAGCATTCAACAGAAACTAATAGTTTCATACTGAAACAGAAAAATGCCATTTTCTGTATTTTTGCACTACCTGTTCATCGTTGGTTTGTGACTCTAGGCCAGCAATGTTCATAGAAACATTATCACCTCAACAGTGGAAACACCCTCTAGAATTCCTAATGAAGAGTGAAAAAGAACCTGCTACAGGGCCTTTCTATAGCGGCGTATAAACCCTGGGTGAAAATGCTAGGCACACAGCACATCCACCTCTCTATTACTCTGCCTGACTTGCCACAAGGCTAAAATAAACATTTTGAGGCTAGGACCCACAATGCTATTATAAAACCCTCAATAAAAACAAATAAACACAAATTTGATCTTGGGCTTTGGTGAACTTAACCGGTCGGATGAATTGTGAATAGTGGCGATAGACTAGCTTATGAGTCTAAGTACAGCCTGGTTATTCTGTCTGTTTAACCCCCCTCCCTTGAAGCAATCGCTGCTGAATACAAAACAAGAAGTGACATGGTGAGAAAGGATGCGAGATATACCTGCTCTAATAAGCTGCATGCTTAACTGATGGCTTGACTGCGGCGCTGCCTCTGTCGTGCATGTTAAGCATGTTGTGATTTCCATCACAGCTGCTGTTACACTGCTGCCTCCGCTGAGTGTAATTTAACAGACAGCATCAATGAGACTTCAACGCCCGTGACCCTGTCACCAGTTCACCGGCTGTCCTTCCTTGGACCATTTTTGATAGGTACTGACGACTACATAACGGGAACACCCCACAAGACCTGCCGTTTTGGAGATGCTCTGACCCAGTCGTCTTGCCATTACAATTTGGCCCCTGTCAAAGTCACTCAGAACCTTATGTTTGCCCATTTTTCCTCCTTCCAACACATCAACTTCAAGAACTGACTGTTCACTTGTTGCCTAATATATCCCACCCCTTGACACGTGCCATTGTAATGATATAATCAATGTTATTCATTTCACCTGTCAGTGGTTTTAATAATGTGGCTGATTGGTGTATGGTTCTATTAGTGTGCCCACACAGTTGGCGCGCTGACCATTACCAGTACCTCCAGGGTGGCCAATGTGACCACCAGAGATGAGAGCGCCCCAGACAAAGGCAGCGACCCAAGGCAAAGTAGAGGCCTGTGCTGTGGGCTGCACTGCAGAGAGCTGGAACACATAAGTACACAGAGATAATGGCGGTGGCGGAAGTGGGAAATGATGAGGAGAAAATTGCACTGATGTTTTACTACTGTATATTTACTATGACTAGGATGTTGTGACTCCTTTGTTAGGAAGGAAATCATGTCGTGGTGCAGATAGTGACCATGGTGACACTGAGCGATAATACAAGTTGCCTGAGAGAATCATCAAATAATATACGCTCTAATAATTGCTCTGGTTGTGCAGCTATTTTTAATAAAAAAAAAAACATTTGCAAGTCTGTGTTACCCTAAACCATGTCCCACATATATAAGTCAGTGAACCAAGGGGAATATGGTAATTGAATAATGCTTTAGTCATCTCATATGAATAATTATGCAATAAGCACAACACATAGTTGTGCACCACTGGCCACAGAGGTCAGCAGGGTTACCCGTGAGCCTCCAATATGCAGACTACGAGCGTGCAAGGGCTCACAGCTTCCCTGCGTTCTTGATAAGTCAGGGGAGGATCGTCTCTGTTGCTCATGATCTGGTGCTCTGGTAGTAAGCTCTTTCTCCTCCTCCTTTCCCCCTTGTGAGCTGAAGCCTCTGATGATGTCCATACTGCTATTTATACACTTAGCCATGCTCAGCATATTTACCCATACCACATAAATAATCAGGAGGTATGAGAGATACTATGCAAGAAGGATGGGTTTGCTTTAACACAGCAACTTCTGGCTGCCCACATCCACAGTACAAGGTACAATGTTTGCATCATCGCATTTCTTACTCCATCTCTACCGTACTCATCCCTAAACCAGAACAGAGTTACTTATTAATGCGGACGTAAACAATTGACTGACTGTATTAATGGCTACTTTGACTGCAGAGTCTTTAATGGTTGTATTGATCGTCCAGATATTATTGATAGAGGTCTCTGAGAGTGTAAAACCCATGTAAGCAACTTTTCCAATATCTCACTAAAGGAATGGCTGCACAAGATGCTCAATTTCACTTTTTGACCTTTTTTCTGGTAGGAATGACTACCATCATGTAGAGGGGAGCCATGTGTCACAGTTTGAGGTGAATTTATCATTTATAGGCTACTACTGAACACATTTATCACTGAATGATTTGCCAAAAATTAAGTATTTCTTATTGCTATTCTCTACTAATTACTTAATTACATGCACACTGAAAAACAGGACATTTTAATGGTAAATAACAAAAAATTGTTATTGTGTGAATATTCTATCAGGCATGGACACAACAGCAGCAGAGAAGCAAACGGTAAATGCACTAAGAATAGTTTAATGCTCCCAAAGTGATATGAATGTGAACATGATCTGTTTTTTATATTGATCTTAGTGATGCTAGTATCGATATTCAACATAATACTCCACTGACAGTAGAATCAATACTTAAGATACCAACCCGTCCACCCCTAACCTCTGCTCTTTTTGCTCAATACACTGGAAAAAGCACACTATGGGGATTTATTTCAGTGCAACTGGGAACAGACTAATGGTTAAAGGATAGATGGGTGTGGCCAACAAATTTCATCCAATTTTGGCTATCAGAGCGAAACATGAATTTGTTTCTAACCTATCTTCAAGATTAAGCTGGGTTGCATAAAAATGGAACGGCATGGAAAATGGTATGATTGCATCCCTGGTTTATACTTTATACTCATGTTTGTGCTACGTTTCACAAAAATGGATGCAGAAATATTCAGTATCATCAGCAGGCTGGGCTGGGAGAAGGTTCTGTAATGGCAGACCATGTCAGCTGCATTCATCCTCTTTAAAAGCAGCAGACTGTTTCCTAATGGTCTGCAAGGAGAATCCAGGCTGGCTTTTCCTTTGAGTACATTGTTCCTGTGCAGAGGGTGCCAAAGCCCAAAGCACAAATATACAGCACTCCAAATATGATTATACAGTGTTCCAAATATTCTTCCAAGGGCACATGATGCCCCTGTTTAAATGTAATTTTAGAGACCGTGAAATTCACTGTTGTTTCCATGTGTAATGATGTGTAGTCGGGTAAGTTATTTTACAAGACAATGAAATATTTACTGTTAGGTTAGAACTACAGGAAAAA
The DNA here is from genome assembly GCF_910596095.1 of Thunnus maccoyii. Classification (NCBI taxonomy): domain Eukaryota; kingdom Metazoa; phylum Chordata; class Actinopteri; order Scombriformes; family Scombridae; genus Thunnus; species Thunnus maccoyii. The sequence continues at coordinate 22,938,910 of NC_056538.1, forward strand.
TTACTACAAATTAATAGTTAATTAATATAGTTTTGTGATTTAAAACTGCATTCAGTTCCTCATATGGGTATATTTATATGCTACTTATTAGATCTTTGATGGAGTTCAGGATGCTATATTTGTAATCTGTGTGGTTGATTACAGAGAGGTGAAAAAAGCAGGAGCTGGTTTACTTTTTGGTGGAGCCTGGTACCATAATGTCGGATGGTTGAATTAATTCATTAAGACGCCTTCATTGATAATAGTAATTGTGTAATTTTGCGTTGAAAACACGCAGTACATCTCTCAAATTAGTGACTCCAGCTGGAGCACACGTACTGTATCATTCCTGCTGCTGTATGATAGCTGCAAGTATTTTATCAACTGAGAGGGAAGAAACTCATACATCCTGTATGTAGTTATGCATGACATTATGGGTAAGAATCACCCATTAATTAAACCCATTATAATTACATTAATTCAATCTTTTGCTTAAGATGAACATCTTAATGAACTTTAGATGCTAATGTTAATGCAGCAGATGTAAAATGTATTTGAAAATGAAAGAGGGAAAAGTAAACATTACAAAAAGGTTTTTTTTGTGATTTTGGAGACGCCTCTGTGTGTCTTTACCAAATAAAGCCATGAAAAATGCTTTTGGCAGCTGCTTTTAAGTTTAAAAGTGGTCTGATGAAATGCATCCACAATTGTATGACAAAATGGGTGACAAATCTGCTGCACCCCATGATCTGCACAAAGACAACCTCAGCCTACATGTTGAAGGGTTTCAAACAGTTTTATTGTGTCTCCTTGGCAACAACAAGTCTAAACAGCTGCTTGAGGAAAGCATAGTCACTTCAACTACTGTGGTACAATCAAGTTTGATTGGAGCCACAACATTACCAAAAAAGGCAAAATGTACAAAATGTGAACTAGAACTGTGCTGCTTACATTTATGCCTGCATAAAAACAGAGCTGCATGTCTTTTGTTACTGACAAGGTTTCAATACATAAAGAAGCAAAACAAAAGCCAAGGCTATGGCTTCCCCAAAAAGCTGTGTTCTCATGTTGCTGCCAGGGAAATACAATAAGAAAACATTTTAAACCCTGCTGCAGTCATTTCGCTGATCAAACTACCCATTTAATTTGAGATGTATCCATTCTGCAAAAAAAAAAAAAGACTCAACACATTTCTGGAAGTGTGATGGGAGATAGCTTATGGCACTGTCAGGGTTGAAAATGGAAAGTGAAACAATATCTTTTTAAGTCTGCTGCAGAGGCAATGTTAAAAGCATTTTGAGATTAATTTTAAATCCAAAGCTGTCATTTATGGGCCCACAGCTTATTACTACCTATCTAATGATGTGAAATATGATACAGTACTCCAATTTTCAAAATATCTGAAACAGAGCGAACTGTGTCCAAATGCCAAATTATCATTAAATGGGTAGAGTAAAACTATAACAAAGGCTTCATATGAAGACACACAGGGATAAAGCTTAGTTTATTTTCTATTCTTGTCTTTTTGTGTCAATACAGTGGAGCGTTAATATAAACACATTTAATTTTAATCATAGAAAATGTTATTCAAATCTGCAGTAGCTCATTTAATTCAAACTGTGATTACAGTATGTTTCCTGTTTTTAAACTCATTAAACTGGAATTCATGCATTTTTGCCTCATGTATGCTTTAAGCTTCAGGAATACATGAGTATAAAAAAAGGGAGTTTAGATACATAACTTCCACATTCAAATGTTCAATGTTCCACATTTCTCATATTCAAAGATTTAAAACCTTCAAATGATCACTGAAATTTTTATAAATGTCCAGGTTCTAGAGCAGAATGCAAAGTCCATGATAAGGCAAGGTAAGCTGAGATGAGATACAATGAAACTTTAATGAGCTCCATGAAGAAAGTGGATGGCTGCAGCAGCAACTATTGATAGGATATAATAAGAACACCCTGAAATATGTTGCTTTCAACACTGAATGCCATTTTCAATATACTGGGTACAGGGTTACAAATGCTTGGCAGTGCGATAAAGAAGCAAAACAATGCCATTTTCAACATTTAGCGACGTCTGAATGTTTAATGTCAAACAATTTGCCTGAACCCACTTGTTTTGAAAAGCAATTGTTTTCATAGCTCTCTCAAACAGTCATGGTTAGCTGGACTTGGACAGCCTTGCTTAGTCATGCTGACAAAACAGTGCTTCCACAAAACACCAGAAAAGCCCTGTTATGATCCACAGTCACAGCCTCATTTGAACTCGGGCACCAAATGTGTAGAGCGCTCCATTCTTTGTTTAGCCCCTGAGATGTGTTTGAATGTGTCCAATTATTTACTTAAATATCTGCAGGCCCCATAAATGCCACCATGTTGGGGTGCAAGAATAAAACGCAGCCTGGAATTCTCCTGATGATATTTTATTAGACGGGCATTTCACAAATGGTTTAAATAAGTTTTGTCATCGTAGCGTCAATGGGTATACAGGAACATTTATATCACTACAGTGGCTAATAATAGCAACCTTCCAGCTACCACTGCAAACACTGTGATCGGAAACAACAGTAAGCCTGCAAAACTGTCGCATCCTATCCATTCATGTCAGCATATTGACATCCTCGCTGATATTGAAAGGGATTATGTCACTTAAGTCTGCATGTTTTGCATGCCTGAAGAAGTGTTCTACTTGGATGGAAGCTGATCTTGCCTTGCCAGTCAGCTCTGTTTGAATACTGACTTCCTCCTTCGCAGATAATCCCATGAAAAAGACAACTCCTTAATGCCTAACATCCTTAACACAGCTCTCTCAATTCCTTGAATCAGAATTAGCCGCCATGGACGCCCATTCCATTTTGTGCCTCATCGTGGACCTTTTCCACGTGTCACTGAAGATGTGCCATGAGCATGCATCAGGTTCAAAGTGATTAGGATAAAAAGACACCACTGATAAGATATATGTGTGTATATGATGGGCATACGAGGCACATAGAGGTCTTGTGTGTTGCTGTTATCATATTAAAGCATCTTAAATTCTCTCCTCTCTCTGTATATACGGGTTTTACAATCTAAATTCTTTGCCACTCATCTTATGTTGGATTTAATACAGATGCAGCTCAGGCCTGTCTTGGTCCTCACTGCAAAAAGCTGTAGATTTCCATTAAGATAAATTGGAAAATGCCCTGATAGAAAGCCCACAAAAACTCACTGTTTACTGCTGTTGACTCGTAAAAAGACAATAACCAATTTGCTTTTTGACAGCAATCCAGTTTCTTAGGTACAGTGCAGTGTATAAACAGAATTTTCAATACAGATTTTATCTCTTCCAGAAAGACTCCAAAAAAATTATGTTACATTATGATATTGTGTAGGGCAAAAATCATATGTTCTTTACATTTCAAGTCCTCCATAAAATGTAAAGCCGGTTCTAGTTCATGAGATATGTTCCTGATAGAAATGAGAGAAAGCTAAAGGACAGGAAAAAGAAATATGGGCATGAGTAAACGACATTACTGACCAAATGCTCTCAACTCCATCTACCAGTTTCTGAGGAGGTGCAGTGAAAGGCAGAGAGGCTGGGATGAAATTGGACTGCAGTCAAACAGATTGTTTGCCAAGAAATTGCTAAGAAATGTCAATCAAAATGTTGTGCCCTGGAGTGCAGGTGGAGTCAAAGTGCTTACTAGTAGAAAGAAGAAAAGAATGTTTTGAGCAATATTAAGTGCACCATATATACAGTTTGGGCTGCAACTAATGGTTATTTTTATGATTGATCCATCTGTTTATCATTTTGTTGATTAGCCATCTTGTCTATAATGGTGAAATATCTTGATCACTGTTATCCAAAGCCCAACCAGAAAATATTCACATTTGAGAAGCTGAAACTAGAGAATTTTGTCATTTTTCTTAAGAAATAACTCATGAAATGACATTTAATTGATTATCAAAATAGTTGGTGATCCAATTAATCAACTAATCAGTGCAACTCTATATACAGTATATTGGTACCACTTTTTAGTAAAACACCCTGCATATAGGGTTTATAAATGGTTCTAATGGGATTATTAATCCTTAATAAATAATTTACTGATGTTTTATTGATCAGTTGGAAGTCATTATTGAGTTGTATTGCAAGGTTGTAAAACATCTTTCTGGCTCAGGACACCATTCCTTTGTCCTTGTAGCTACGGGGCATCTGGACTACAATCCATTTATTAACTATTTATTCACATTTACAGCTTCAGACTTGATAGATTTTTTTGAAAATCCTTTAACTTATTTACATTTATAATTGCAGATCATTTACTAACCTTTGCTGATGGTTTATTAGTAAGTGAGAAACTCATGAACATTTATTATTGATATGACAATTACATCCCCAAAAGTCTTATTAATGGCTTATAATTGATCTATATTGGTAAAACCATAAGTCATGACTTACAGAGACTGCCTTATGAAAACATGGTATAATATATTTTAGGTGACTGTATTAAGTCATAACACATTCTTATGGTTAAGAACAGTAAGTGCACTAAACTAATAAATACATATAGTAGCATGTTGAAGCCCTGTACATGAGTTGTAAGAGCGATACTCCATATATAAATATCTTTTTCTTTTTTAGCCTTTCAAAAACAAACCAAAACAAGCACAAAAGTGTAAAGAATAGATTAACCACTGTGGTATATACATACATGTGTGTATACATGTATATGTATATATATATATATATATATATACATATATATATATATATATATACATGTATATGTATACACACACACACACATATGCAGCTAGCTAGCTTACAACCTACAGCAGTAACTGAACATTACTTCAAAGGCCATGGAGTACATAGCTAACTACATTAGTTAGCACTTTATATACAAGCTAGAGGACCCTTAAAATTAGGTCTATATGACTAGCAGGACATAATTTGTTGGTTTGATGTCAGAATATCCAAACTGACCTTTTACATGTAAACACATGACTGCACATAACCGTACCAATGAACATGACATCTACATAATATATTCCATATGGTTCTTTTGAGGACGAATGACAAGCCATAATCAAAGTTATCCCAGTGGCCTGTATGTTTTAAATTACAGAGGCATCTTAATGCATTTCTCTGGAGCACTATTCTTTGTAGCAATTCAAAGCAGTTAAGCATGTGTCTCCACGTTAAATCGCTGCATATGTAGCATTACCATATACTGTACTGTACATATACCTTGCCCTTTGAAAAGCTCTTGCAATTTCCTTGGTTTTCTGTGGTGTTGCAATATAAGATAAGACTAACCTTGCAATGGATTATCTCTTAATTTAGCTACACTGTTGACATCTTTAGTCCTGGTTCTTGCAGAATTTTATTTTTATTTCTATGCAAATTTGATGTTAGCATAAGAGAATGGTGATCCAAAATTAAATGGCAAATATAGTAACAAGTGTATTTTGCCAAAGAAATCAAGGTTACTCAAAAATCAGATTTACTGTAATTGGAGTAACAGCTGGCAAAATACATGCTAAGATTTGTGCTAGTTGCATTTTTTAAATCAATATGCATATGGAGTGTTGTGTATAAACAAATTTAAATCACAATGACCATTACAAATCATAGCTTCCTAAGAAAACATAACATCTTTAAGCCTCATGAAAATCCTTCGGGCGTATTCGAATAAATGAGGTCAAAAGTGGTTAGTAACAGATCACTGCATCCCCACAAATCACCAACAACCATATGCTTTTCTGCACATTCTAGTTATACACAGTCAAACTAGACAGCCTTGTATTATGCTGCCTTTAACCACAGAGAACAAGAGATGAGGGTGTTGAGAAAAAAAAATTGTTGATTGTTAATGGCTCTGGGAGCAGTGACAGACAGAGCAATGAAATGGCTTTCTAATGTCTTGTTGCACCATGAGAATGAGGCGGAGAGGGGTGAAAGGGTTTTTGTTCCGCCAAGGTCAATTGTTCCACGTTGATTTTATTACGAAGTGGAAAAGAGCTTGATAATAAGCTTGCTTAATAGCTGTGTTTCAAAAGTTATTGGTGGGTACAACAACAATAACTGGGATCGTATTGTATTTTAAGCGTAGGCGTTGGGTAAGCCAATTGTACCTTCACTGCCAAAATAAGTAACAGCTGTACAAAGCATTATTCGCTGCATAGACCTAAAGTTGTTGCGACAGTGTTAGGTTGCATTGAATTTGAGCAGCACATATTCTAACAGACACATTAATTAACATGGTTTGTCAGTTGTGTTTTAAGTTGCTGGAGGCATCTTGACCAGGCCAGCAGAAAACAAGAAGTGAATACACCGAGCTATTTATCATTAATATGTCAACATTTACATTTAGGTTGGAGAGAGGAATCTAATTATGTAACCCAAGCCATGTTTTATCCCTTATGGGAATAAGTAGTGAAATAAGACTGGCCCCGCAGAGTTTAAAGCTAGATTTCAGATTGGTGTCATCAGAGTTAATCCCATTATGGGGGCAAATAGGAGCCAGGGTGGAAAAATGGATATGTATACAGAGAAAATGGGATCAGAGAAGAGATTCAGCCAACCAAGCTATGTAGGGGTGAACTCATGGTTTAATGGATTAAATCCAGTCAAGCCATGATGATTAATCTGACCTCTTTGTTGGAGAGTTGCCCCCTTACACCTCAAAACTTGTGAAATACAATATGTGTCTGTGCTCAATCTAGATCACAGGAGGTTTGAATCCAAAAAGTCCTGCAATCATGGCCACCAGACAAGCCTTTGGACACTCCACAGATTCATCTGTGAAAGGCAGATGACGGGGGAGTTTGACTTGTACAACATACCATGCCATGACTCACAGATGGGAGCCAGCTCAGGCAGGATTTGTCACCATAATGGGAATGGTGTCTGTATATGTGTACTGTGTGTGCGCGCATGTGCTTGTGTGTATGCACGTCTGTGAGGGTGTCTGTGAGCACGTAAATATATGTGTGGTGAGACTGTGGTGTTGACTTTCAGCGGAAAGGGGTGGGTGGAGGAGAGGCGCTTTGACAAGTGTGTGATGCATGCTTCTGTGACGGCAGCAGCCATCAGAGAGCAGTGGGCTGTTGAAAACTGATTACCCAGACAGGAGGAGTTTACCACGACCCCTGTCACTGGGCCTAATCCGTAGTTCAGTAAGGCCTTCGGTACATAGCCTTTTAAATGTACACTAGCGTATGACACTGGCTTTTGAGGATTTCTATTTTTTAAATCAAAAGCAGATTGTAGGCCTAAAACTAGGAACACTGCATTTAGGGCTGAAATGCATAGACACACACCCCAAGTGGTCATTTTAACATCCTACAATTATAGATATGATTAAATGTTGGATAAAATGGTTTGAAAATTCACAAGTTAAAGGGGACCTATCATGCTTTTCCTTATTTACAGTCATGTATATAATGTTACAATGTCGGATGTTCATATTAAACATGGCCAAAGTGTCAAATAATGATGTAAACATATGTAGAAGGAATCCCTGTGAGCAAAAAGCACCAGCTTCAGACTGCTCTTTATGCTCGGTTTCCAACAATTTCCAGCCCAAGCCGATGATTTCTTTATATGGTCATCTGCTCCATGCACAACGTGCAAGTCACTGCTCTGCTCCGCTAACATTTTTCCATTGTTTTGTGGGTAGTCAAATCAAGCCATGACTCTTTAGTTGAGCTGGCACGCTGTGAATGTTTTTCCATTACACAGCACGGCAAAGTAAAATAAGCTGTTTACCTGTTGGAGGTGTGCTGCTCATCTGAAGCTTTTCATCAAACATCATCATCACTGTGACTGTTTCCGCTTGTACTACTCCTCTCTGCATTATTTCAAACTGATCCGCTGAACAAAGAGCTCCAAATGTCTCCATGCCTTGTGTCGCTGCTAACGAAGCTCCACTAATTAGGTGAGGAACATGTTTCATTTCCTGTAAATTCTTCACAGTTAAAGTCTCCTGTTATTTAGTAATTTAAAAGCTTTTAATTTGAAGCAGTAAAGCAGGAAATTTTGGGTTTGCATCAGCGGCAACTTAATACGATGATACGGCTGCCCCTTGGCAGCTTCTGGAAAGCTGGCAAATCAGAACAGAGTGGGCTCACTGGGAGGGGGGCCTTAAAGAGACAGGAGATAAGACTGCCTGTTAAGAGACAGAGGCTGAGCTGAGGGGGGCTACATAAAAGGCCTGTATAAGATAAATAAGGAGTTAATGCATGTATCCTGTAAATAAGGAGAACTGTTAATCATGCAAAGCTACTCTTGTGGAGTCTCAGAATAAAAATATAGAGCTGGAAATGAGCATAATAATTAAACAAAACTGTTCCTGTAGGGACTCAGCCTGTTTTCCTTTAAATTCAAAGGTACTGTACTTGAATCATCTTTAGTTTGTGAGCTCTACAGTTGTCAGTCTTGACTTTGGCTCACACTATCAGCACAAAAAAGGCAAATAAGTAAATCGGTGTTACAGCTGGTACTCCTTATCAAGCTGAAGAGCAGGCAGCCAAGTGATTATACCTTATTTTCATTTTTTATTTGGTAATTATGAGGTAAAATATGGCAAACTTTGAACAGATGGATGTTTTGGATGAACTGGGCTCTAATGCTAACAATTACCATCCTGCCGTGACCAGTGATGCTACTTAGTTAATGAGAATGGGCATAATGGAAGCTGTCAATCTCAGATTTTTGAATACACATCTCTAAATGTGTAGGAAGAAAACATTTACTTTCTGTTTGCTAAAAGCCCACTCCTCCATTTTGCATCACTCTTCTCACACCCAAACCTCTCACAAAGTTATCCATACCTAAAATATGATCAAGGAAAAGAAGTTTTGTGTGAGCTATAAGCTATAATCTTGTTGTTATTAGTTTACAGTCCTGCAATTCTAACCAGAAAAAGCAAGACTACCTATCCAATGACAAAACCAATAAAGATTTATATTAAATTCTGGTTTCATCTTTGTGTTTTTGTAATGACTTTGTTCAGGTCAATGTTCTCAGCTGTTTCACTCTCAATGAAGGAGAAAGAGCAGGCGCTTCTCTTCACTGACTTACTTCTCTAGAGACACCATGAACTTGTAGTCGAGTAAAAGAACGCTTCAGTGCTTTCAGTCGACTCAAACAGCGCTCAGTCTGCTCACTGCTCATGGGAATAGTCAGGTAAAACCTTTATATTATCAGGTTTATCACTATCACCAACAAATGCTGAATCTTGAATCATTATGCTCTGAAAATAAGCTATTGTATATTTCGTTAATACACTTGAATATTGCATTGTGACTAGTAGTAGGTAATGCATTATATGAATCCTAGGCAAGAGAACATTCCACTTGTGGGTTGAATTTAGTCATTTTCATTATAGTTATTTGTGTTGTGAGGAATATTTATTAATTCTCAACACTTATGTGCCACATTTGAGACTTGATAACTTGAAACTACATTCCTTCTCATAAGCTACAAGGTGATCCAACAGGGAAGACAAACAATAAGCAGGAATGGATGTATTGAAAAAGGTCATGCTGGTAATTTTCTGTATAAAGATGTTTGGCAACCAACTCTCAATGGCAGAGATGAATGCACAACACGAGCAGATTTATTCAAATCAATCCACTCTTGCAACTGTATTAATGCAATGAATGATATGATAGTCATGTGATAGATTACATATCTACAAGCATGTTTAAAGCCTCTGTTAGTTGGTTTTACATTGTTAAGCAAGAAATGAAAAGCAATGACGACAGGAAAGGTTAGAGGAGCACATGGTTGGCAGTAATGCAGAGTAAACATGATTTATAGTTAATGGAGTAAAACATGTAGAAACAGCAATCTGTCCCTTTAAATGCTCGATTAGTGAATGGCTGCTGTATTACAGTAGAGTATGTGCAGGCCAGTACGAGCTGCCTGGACAGACCATTAGCTGCCTGAGCACGAGAGGTGAAATAATTACCAGAGACATCAGCTGAGCCCCACAGCGTACAACCTACAGTCAACATGAACATGTGGAGTTCATCAATGGCTTGAAAAAAAATCCTCACCTTGATATCCCTACATATATGCATGTTTACTGACACTGCTGCAAAGCATGAAGACACTTATTTATGTTTTTTTTAATGCCTACATTTACTACAACTTTATTATCTATTGTAATTGTACCAGCATGCCACAGAAGTTAGATTTTATCCCATTACCACTATACCCTTTACACCAGATGTGGAAGCAGTAAAGGTCATCTATAGATGTATCACTGATTGCCCAATCTTAAGTCACAGTAAAAGGGGTCACATGAATCAAGGTTCAAAATAATCATACATTACTTTACATTCTCTGGACGCAGTGCAGCCACAACAAGATCATAAAAGGAAACTAGGGTCAGGGCTCCTTTCCCTAGTCAAGATGTTAGTTCAAATTATTGTTTATTCTCACCTGGCTCACGGCAGGTGGGGGATAGATAATGTAAACCTTAAGCCTGGCTCACTGCATTACATGATAATATGAAATGGTGGTGCAGTACTATTTCTTTAACACGGATGACTTGGAGTGAGCTACTGTAAGATGGAGCAGCTCTCCTGACTGATGGAAGAGAAAGAGGCGAGCGCTTCAACATATGTAAACAATTTCACGTGTCTTAACAGGGTCCTGTGAGGATTGAGATAGTCATGCTGTATTTAGCTATACTTTTGAGAATATATGACATACAAAGCATATAGTCAGTCAGTAGAGAATTGGATTATGTTGTAGGATTGGTTGAGTATTTTATTTTTCTGGTTACTTTTTTCTGCTGTAAAAACTGTTGTGTGGGGCGGAGCAGGTGAAACCAGTTGCAGACATAGGCGAGGAGACAGGGATATGATAGGAATAAGGTATTTATTATAAGGCGAGGAAAACCTGGGGCTTGGGCTGGTAGCTGGGAACCAGAAGCTGAGGCAAGGGGAGCTGGTCCAGAGTGGAATCCGTGGTGGGAAAGCAGTGTAGAGCAAGTGTCCAGGGCAGGGAAGCAGGGCTGATGAAATGAGGGACAGGAGACAGGGCCCAGAGACCAAGCAGATAGGACTGCAGTGAACAGGGTTAAACCAGGAAACGACAAGATAACAGGATACATGCAGGCGAAATGGCTTGAAGTGTAGACTGACTAGAACAGGGGCTACGATTTTGCAGTGTGGATCTGGCAGGGCAGAGTATAAGTAGAGGTCTTGATTATAGAACAGGTTGCAGCTGGCGGGGCACTGCTCTGTTTCCAGCACACCTGTCTCCACTCACACAATCACACGAACTGGGAGAGAGAGGGAGAGAGCCACTGGGGAAGTGGCAACAGGTAGGGAGACACAGGACTGAGGCAGGAATCGTGACTAAAACTAGGTAGTGTGAATACAACCTGACTCCAGCCTCCATATATTTAAGTCTACTGAGCGTTTCTTACTCAAACAGTTTTGCGTAGGTTATCACTGGAAAGAGGCACCATCTGTTTACCGTGGCACACAGTGAAAACTTCTAAAATATAATTTCAAAACAATTATTAAAACTATACAACTTATTCCACTAAATTAAATCAGTGAAGAGTCACCTAAGGATCTTGGCAATTTCTCAATACATGTTCCCTTCTCGTACCTGTTTTATTATAACAACACAATGATCTGTGCTTAGGTACATCCAAAAACCATTGGGGTAAACTTTAAATAAGGTCTTCAGTCTTGTGTCAGATCATTAGCAATCAAATAAAGCTCTCAGTTAGACGCAAACAAACAGGTGAGTTCAGGAAAATGTCGACTTTTCTTCTTAAATAAGGTCATGCAGCATTCTGTAGTAACATCAGAGGGTCTGAATGAAATATCAGATGAATCTCACTGACAGGAGTATCCACTGCCTGTTATACTGTACAAATCAATGAAATGAATCTTCACTCTTACAGTATATTGATTAATATATTGATTTGATATGGCCGGTGTTTTAATTTTAGAATATTTCAATGAGATTTTTTTTCACACTTTGCATTCAATTCAGTTCAATTCAATTCAAATTTTATTAAGGACACAACTCATGGAGGGTCCATGGCACAATAAAATACAAAGTGTAAAATATAAAACAAAAACAAACAAAACAAAACAAAAAAGAATAAATTAATAAACAATCTCAAAAAAACACAACTACAAAAAAAAAAAAAAATTATTCCACAATAATCAGGCAATTGCATTTAGGCTATAATGCTAATGGTTCCACAGTCTAGATGAGAACCTGACGGTACTCAGTTCAGGTTTGGTCAAAGCTAAAACAATACCGTTAGCAGAATCAGATAACCTGCACATACATCTATATATATATATTCGTATTACAGCAGAGCAGGTAGGTACTCCAACATTAACAAACATTTGGCTTGTGCTGCAGCTTCTTGGAGTTTTAAGCAGCAGCCTCATACTGTCATTGTAAGCCACTGTGTAAGTCTCTGCATGCTGCCTTTTCTGTAGCACCGCCACAGGTGGGCAGTATATAGTGGGGTACAAAAAGCTTTAAAAAGAGAGATCTTCACAGTCACTGAACACATACTAAATTTACGAGCCAACATGTTTGCTTGTGCGTACAACCTTCAACACTGTAAATGTCCCTATCATCTGATAAATCATTAGTTATATAATGGCCCAAATATTTAGCCTCATTACACTCATTGAGGGCAATGCCAGACAGGAAGAAATCAGGAAATACTACTTTTCTGTCTTCTCTACTTCTGACTATCATAATATTACTCTTAGTTGCATTATATTTGATGTCGAAATCTATACCATATTGTGAACATACCTTCAATAACTGTTGAAGACAAGCACTACATGGACAGAAAATCACCAAATCATCTGCGTACATAAGGTGATTAATGATAGAATTGCCAACTATACACCCTGTTCCACATCCGCATTGTATCAGTCTTCCTAAGAATCCAGAATTTACTCCCTTTCAAAACTTTAAAAAACAATTGCTAATTTATGTTTGCGTAATTCACGAAATCTACTTGAGTGACACTTGGAGTTAATGTCAGTCTACTGAAAGAAAAAAACAGACCTAAAGCCAAACATTTATTGAAAAGACTGACTGTGGTGATAGAAGCCTGTTGAGGACTTTATTTTAAGTTATTTCCAACTAGAATATATCTCTAGAGTACCTGAGGGAGAGAATTAGATTGAAATTGGAATACTGTACACTGAACCACAAGTAGTAAAGTAAGTGGTGAGTGAGGAAGTAAAATAAAATAAAATATGTGAGCGGTGCAAAGCTCTGAAAACCATGCAGCTGTCTGACCTGTGAGATGACCTGAACAGCATACTGAGTGAATTTTGTTGTTTTATTTACTCTAAAGCTGGGCTGTTGTGGCTGCTGCTGCTGCCGCAGTGAGTTTTCATGCCTGATAAATTACTGTATAGTTTGAATGGACTCAATACTTAATAAATCTTAACCATTCCCTTGAAATCTGAGTGGTTTCACCAAACCATAAACATCTTTTCTCACAATGCCCTCCAAACTTCTGGAGAATGGCCAGCTTGGAGTATATTGTGTGTTTTGTTTGATGATTTTAATGCTCAACCTGAGGGCACAGGTCCCCCACCCACAACAATACTGCACCTACATAGCAAGGAAGAATGTCTCAACACAGCTTCTGAGGCACATGTGAAACGTAGCTTAAAATATAAGAAATCTTTATGCTTATTAATGTCAAATAAAACACTTAAGAAAACCCAGACAGTTCAGTTTTCACAAAATTACGTGCAAGGCCTCATTAAGTTTAAGATAATGTCTATTCTAATATTAACCCATATAGCTGATCAAAAGGTGCATATGTGGTTTGGATATTCTGCTCGTCAAATCCCCATGAGATTGACTTTGAGGCTCGCTTTGAATCCACGTTCTCAGCCAATAGTGCCTCTCTGAAGGAAAACTAAAAAGAGATGAAAGTTGGCATCTGTCTGCCATGGAATCAGAATTCTCTGCCGTACTCCGACAGCAGCAGTGTCAAAAAAAAAAAAAAAGGAAAGGAAAAGAAAAAAAAAAAAGCCTGGGATGACAAGGAATGAAACGATCACCATCCCTGACAATTTCTGCAGTAGATTCCAAAGGAGATGCTGCATATGCAAACAATGGCAGGATCCATAAATGATATACCTTGTGTGTCTGAGAAAAGAACAGTGTGGGTGTAGCGCTAATGGAGCACTCTTCTGACAGGCATTTCTTTCAGTTGTCTTATGAAAGCAACCTGTATCTTCCACAGGGGGCGAATACTGTACAGTGGAATGTTTGCAGAAACATAAAAAGATTTAAGACTTTTATTTCAAGAATCACAACAGTTTGTTTTACAATCGCCTACGTACATTAAGTCAGGTCTCTGTGGTAGCTCCTGCACTCCATTATTAATGTTCCTCCTTTACAAAAAAGTTAAATGTTGAGATACTCTACATACTTCAGTGGTAGCCACTTAACCGCTTTCTTGTGACAGTGTTATCATGAAAATGACACTTTGCCATCCCTTGTCTAACGACACACACTGTCACAGTCTGATACTGCTCATCTCAGCATAGTAAATCACACTTCCCATAAGCTTAGCGGCTGCAACCCCAGTGATGACTATGTGCTCTGAACGCAGCTTAAACAGGGACCACAACAAAGCAAATTAGTCCCCCAACCACCACTAATTTCCCCCCCACAGAAGTAGTCATCTTGTCCAGAGTCAAACTGAAAGAAATGGAATATGTAGTGGCATGTTGGCCCCCTTGTCACAGACAGAGAAAGACAGTTTGCCGAACAAAAAGAGACGAGCCCGATGGGGAAATTAGTCTGCATATTTTTAAGAGAGCTGTGAGATGAAATCGCTACATGCTTTTAATTAATGACAGGAAGAAAGTGGATGGAGAGGACGGGGGAAGAGCGTCTACAATCAACATAAATATCCTACAACGGGGTCTGAAGGGAATGTAGCGGCGGGCATTGGACTGTCAGCCAAGGGTCTGATTAATGACAGCTCTGTAGTCTGGAGGTGGTTTTATTCGCAGTCATACAGCTCTCCCTTCAGCCCTGAGCGCCTCAAAAGTAGATTACTCCTCTACAAATTCACTCATTATAAATCAAACAGGAGACATTATCTCCAGGAATATCCCCGCTTTGTTTAGAACTCAAATGTGTAAATGGGGAAAACACTGAAATATTTAGTACAAGATTTTTTTTAAGAAATATGTTAAACTGTAGGTAAGATAAATTTGATCCAATACTTTGTATGAAAACAGCAGTGTATGAATTCATAGTGGTGGGATAAAGATAATGCACATGAAGAACAATAACAGACAGCAGAATATACAGTATATATAAATGAACATTCATCAATGCCTTCAAAAAAGCCGGGCTGACATGCTCTCTGAAACGACATGCACATCTAGAGACAATAAATTGCACAAGGCTGCTATGACAGAATCTTGGCTGACAGGGTGCATTTTTAATCTTGGAACTGTTGTCTCTAATATAATATTAATCTCATATGAATGCTGAAATTGTAAAGACTGTTAAACGGGCGCACAGTGACTCTCCAAGCCATACATCTGTATGAGAAGACATTTGTAAAATAACATGGCAAATCATTTGTTTGGCAACTGCGCAGCTGTCTACGCTGATGCATGTGTGTGTGATTAGATTTGAAAGAGCACTCTAAATTTTTATCCTGATGCCCTAAAAGACAAGACAATGAATAAACAATTTGTAAATGTATTCATGCCCTTGGTTCACTTGTTCTAACAACCATTGTTGGCAAAGATTTGTTATCATTTTTCACACTTTGTTGTTTGGCTGTAGTTAGTGTGTCTGGACAATATTTCCTATAAAAACTGTTTTGTCTTTCATTCCAAAAAATGCACTCCTAGTTTAGTTGTTTGGCTCATGTTCATAGTGATATTAATTCAATTATGGTAGGTGTGAGCCATCCACAAGAAAATCTTAAAGGAGATGAGCAGGATTGTGATATTAAAAAAAAAAATTAATTTAACTTTTCTGTTTTTGTTTTTTTGAGCAGGCACCCCTCTGCAATGCTCACTTGTTAGGTGTTTGTGTTTGTGCCAGTTTATTATTATTATTATTATTATTATTTGTTGTTGTTGTTGTCATCTGCTACGGCTCAAATTGCAGTGAGCTGGAATGTGCTTAAACCATGAAACTTGACCCAATAACCAGAAATGATGTGCATGTGCTTCCCAAGAAATATAAGCCCAATCAGCCAGATGGTGGTGCTGTAATTAAGGCCCAAAAATGCAATTTTGGAAAGGCCACTCCCCTCACACCGTAAGTCCAATTTACTTGAAATTTCACTCACACGTCCAGCTCAGTGTGCTCTACAAAAAAGCCTTTGGACCATAAAAGTCCGCCATGATGGATTTTTTTTGCCAATTTGCATAATGTGAAAAACAATATTGTGGCATCTACTTTTTATCTATAATAACTGAGCAAGATTGGTCGAAAAACATGGCTGTCATCAACCAAAATATCGGGCGGGACGTAACAAATATTTTGTCCAATCATCATAAATTTTGGTGCATAATGTCAGTCCGTGATTGGGAATAGATATACCAAAGCATTTTGAGCCCAATCCATAGGGGGCACCAAAAATACCAGAAAGGTGTATCTGAAAACCTGGCGGACAGAATTTCACCAAAATTGGTGTGCATGCTCTGGGGGCGAGTATTAACCAAAATCTGAAATGCCATATTGATTGGTGCAAGTCGACGTGGCCTAACACATATTTGCTCATAACTCAAGATGCCTTTGGGCAATCCTGATTAAACTTCACTGGAGACATCTTGCGCTATCTCCTGAACATACACACCAAGTTTCGTTCAAATCCGATGAATGGATGGATGGCGGAACTTTGAGTGCGCAATTATTGAAATGCTGCAGGCTTTAGGATGATGAAACAAGTGCGTGATTGGTCTCACTCCTTCTTTAAACAGAATTAAACTAGCTGAAGCGACTTCGCTTGCGGCTTTAATTTTGGACGACTGAGCTGCTTCCTCCTGTTGAGTGCAAAAAGGTCTGAACCTGTGAATTGCCACTTGCAGCTATATTTAATAATTGAAATACTGAGTGATTTGCTCCCAGTAAACAAAGCCCCTGTACACACCTGCTGTGGATCTTCACTTCAACTTCGATTCAATTTTTAACCATTTTACCATGTAACAGTCACAGCTCCTCATGTAGGATTACTGGTATTCTGTGCAGATACAGATCTTACCAACAGCGCTGAGCTGCTATGAGCAGCAGTGAAAAGAGCCAACACACCATGCTCTGTACATACATGTACATCCATGCACCTCTTCATCTAACCACTTCACCTGTGCATGGCTCCTTTTGCTCACAAACCAAAATCAAACTGCAAGAAATAAAACCTGCACAGAGTTTTTATATTCAAGCTGCTGAAACATCATCATTGCTGTTAAGATAACATCAGTCCTCACTGATCCACTCTGCTTGTCAGAGATGTAATTGTCTCATCTAAACATTAGCTAACCTCACTGCCATTGTTCTTACGTTTCTTCACAATAAACGCCTCCCACTGCCATCACATTAAGCACATGCAGGAAATGGTAAACTGGTTTCAATGGTTGCTTTATGAATGAACACAAGCTCACTGCAGCAAATGAAGAGAATACAAAACAATGTCATTGACAATGCCATTTGTGTAACTGAATGACTTGGCAAATATCAATAAGTACAGCAGAAATACAGAGAATTGCTGGATCCTTGAAAATTCAGGCATGGTGCACCCCTACGAGTCATTGAATGTAGCAGAGATGCTACATTAACATCTTCACACCAGCAGGAAACAACAATTTTGAAAGGAAAACATCAATCTAGGCATCTTCTTGCAACATTAACATGTGCAGTATGTGTTTTATGTGTAATGCTGGGTACAGGATTTTCTTTTTTTTTAATTAAATAAAATGTTACCTGATGTTGATCTCTGACAGAAAAAATCCCTTTGGAAAATCAACTGAGGCACAAAATAAAGGACAAAAAGTCAAGTCACCACAATACCACAACACTATAATACCGCAATACCACAATACCGCAGTCACATGATGCCTACTGTGGGGTTGAGCTCATTACGCTCGTCACCAATTTTTTTTTAAATATCAAATACAACTGAATGGAGATATGTTGGGAGAATCTGCGTTGCCTCCGCCCAAGGTGCCCAAGGAAACAGAGGCGCAGCAAGTGAGCCAGCATCCAAGCTAGGCTAAAGGATAACCCCAGTCAACCAGCTCTCCCGTCAATTCTCCTCATCAAACATCCGCTCCATCATCCATAAATGACTACTGAAGACTGCTTCTGACCTCCCGTAGAGAAAAGAAAAACTGCTCACCCTAGCTCACAGCCCTGTCTTTAATAGTACTCGCTGAGGGACTAAAATTCTCTTTGCTCCTCTAAAGTCACAAAACTTTGAGTTCATGTTTATTGTTAGCAGGGTGAAATTCGAGCACTATGGATGGATGCTTTTTTTCTTGTTGCCTGTAAAATTTCCTCTCCATTACCACTTTCTGTCATGTGTACATACATTAGATAAAAACACTGCAAGTTCACTTTTGGCTCATTTCCTCGTCTCATCTCGTCAAACCTCCATTTTACATTATTCATAGAACGTTTAACATTACTGATGTTTTTTGTATTTATGGGGCAAAACCCTTAATTCAACCATTAACTCACATAATTCCTTTGCTGCTCAAATTGAAGGAACAAAATGAACACCAGTATGAGGACTGCAGTGCTCTGCAACAGCATAAGATATGTATCAAAATGGCCAAAAAAGGCTCTTTAAACTTTTAAGTTAAAGAGGGCACCGAACTTATGTCAGTTATGAACTATCAACCAAACATGCACTGAATGTATCCCAGTTAATATCTTATTTAATGTTTAGTTAATGATTATGTTTTCAAATAGTTAACACTCATATGTCTATGACAGGTGCAGGCCTGTACTGGTTCTCTTGAATCTGAAAAGAGCTGCTAGAAGCAAAGTGTAGGCAGTGAAATACTGTCACACTTCAAACAGCTGTAGACCTTTCCCAGTCGTACCTTCACTCCAACCTAATTTAAATACTACATCCCAGAGAGCTCCAGCTTTGAACTTTCCCTACTTGTTCTCTCATATCATGCTGTCACCTGGCGCTGAAATGCGTCTTTGTGTTTTAAAAATAATTTTGTTCCTAGTCTGATGTTTCTCATGAGCAGCAGGTCTATACAATATTAAGTGGGAAATGCTGTCTCTGTGCCAGTGGTTTGGGCTTGGAAAGCATGTGAAACATCTGTCCAAATGTGCTGTACATCATTCATTTATGTAGGACTAAATAATTTTGAGAGTGACCCAACTGCCTGCATACATAAGTCTAGATTTCTCCTTTTCATGCTTTATAAAATGACAGGTCTTGGATCAGACACCCTAAAATTGTTCTGTGTCCGTGAAAAATGTTCAAGAGTCGCAAGTCTCTCTGTTCAGGTGTTTGATCAGCTGCTCTTTATTCACAACTGAGCGTGATTCCTCGCTGAGAGAAGCATGTTTACAGTGCATGTTTTCATTGATTTCCTAATTAATACCAATCAAATAAAACCAGACTTGATGAAATGATAATTATACTAGAATTCCAGTCAGGTTTGTGAAAACTATGTGTTTGTAACTGTAGAGCAACTGGAAAACACACAGCCACTACTGAATACATGCACTATATAAATGTGTAATATACTATTAAATTAATTGCTAACTGTTTTGATAATCATTTCTTGTTTTGAGTCATTTTATAAAGAAGAAACTGTCCAAACTATCTGATTCCAGCTTCTCAAATGTGAATATTTTCTGCTTTCTTTGATCCTCTATGACAGTAAACTGAATATCTTTGGGTTGTGGACTGTTGGTCGGGATGAAAGAGGACATTTAAGGATGTCACCCTGGGC
Source organism: Thunnus maccoyii (assembly GCF_910596095.1). Classification (NCBI taxonomy): domain Eukaryota; kingdom Metazoa; phylum Chordata; class Actinopteri; order Scombriformes; family Scombridae; genus Thunnus; species Thunnus maccoyii. Next base: position 22,958,865 of record NC_056538.1, read on the forward strand.
TTTGGGAAACAGTGGTTGACATTTTTCACCATTTTCTGACATTTTATGGACCAAACAACTACTAGATTGAATGATAATGAAAATAGGCATTAGTTGCAGCCCTGACTGTAATTATGTAATTAAGTACTGTACAGCTACAGTAATTGTACATTTTCAGCGTATACTCTCATGGCCATTACTGTTCAAATATATTCTATAAAAAACATATCTGGATTTGCATCCTTTGAAACTGACATGTTTCTTTTAAGAATAACTTTCTACTTTTCTATTTAAACTACAAACTTTCTGCTACGCCTTTTATCTACATATTTTATTTTAGTTTTTTGAGTTACAACTTTGTTTAAAGGGGAACTCATGAGTGAAAAAAATTGTATAAAATTCTGATTTAAATTATTTAAATTACAGTATACTTTATTTATTATTTTACTTATTTTACACTACTTTTCTATTTTATGGTTTACTATTTTATACTTATTTTATTATTTATTTACTGGAGAGATTTCTTTATTTGTATCCTCTGTCTGTGCCCTTCTTTCTGGTTTGTATTGGGCTTGTAAAAAAGTGACGTAAAGCATCTCCGTATATTCATGGGAATATTTACAAAAGATTTGTAGCCCTTTTTTTAGGTACTTATAAAAATGAATGTCAATCAAAATGTAGCAATGTAAGGCTATTATTAAAATGCTTGTGTTTCTCCTGAAACTAATTACTCCCGATTCTGATGTTATAGTAATAACTTATTTTTCACTTCAACAGTGGTTGTTAAATTAAACATTAAACTCTCTTTGGTAATTTCCTTATAAATTGACTTTGTAGAAACAACACCCTGAATTAAATTTAGCAAAAACAAAAACTGCATGAAAATGTTGGACTTGAGCCACTTGATGTTTGCACTCATTATTATTCTGTTATTCCTACAGCAACAGAAATACTTTATTTTTGCTGCACATACTGACAACATTTAAGTTTTCAGTCATTTGTTCCCAAAAGTACACAGAAGGAAAAACACTGACTTGAAAAGTCAGAAGTTTGTGCTTGTGTTAACAGATAAGTGATGCCTGTTACATCTTTGTCTGGGACTGTTATAGTTTTGATTCTATGTGTCTTCTCTCTGCATCAACTCCCTCTGAAACAAGGTAAGGAATTCGTGACATGATCCCCTCTCAAGCTGAAAGATTTTGTTTGACGGTGATGAGAGATGTTGCCCCACTTTCTGCTTTAGGCCCCTTGGGAACGGTCCTCAGTCTTCCCTCCTCGCCTGGTTGAAAACAGAGAGCCAGGCGCAGTGAAACAACTGCACTAAATACAGCCCTGCAGTTACCATAGAAACCAGCACTGGTGCATCCCTGACTAGTCCTACTGTATTTCATTTTGCACTTGACCCAGAAAAACACTAGGAGGTTGATGTTTAGTTTCTTCCCAGTCAAAATTCAGAGTATAGGTGATATAACAGGCAGGAACAAAGAGCTACACATTAATGAGGAAGAGACAAAAACCCAGAGCTTTCTACAGGAGACAAAAGGGAAATTTGCAGGGGTGTGAAAATGATAGAGAGGTAAAAACGTGCACGCAAGTCATGATGCCAAAGGCGCTTCAGGCAGAGTGAATTTACAGTGACAACAAAATCGAGTACCGCTATGAGGCCGGCCATCGCTAAACTGGACTGGACAGCACATGATCGTGTATGAAATATTGTATAGTTGATGTATTTGAAATATATCAAGTCCTACTTGTGCTGACACCTTTCCCAAGATAAAGGACTATGCGACACAGATTTTTTTTTAGGTGTAGTGTAGCAATGCTGTTATTAAAGTTATATAATGCAAGATGCTGCATTGCATCAAACAGCATTGTTACAAGACAGTGCTGCCCATCTCTATTTTAAAATTCAGACACGGATTACATTAATTTCCATGTGATTTTACACCAGCCGACAAAATTATGACATTTATAGGAAGAGTACATCAACCTTACGTGACAGGCTGTAATTATCACAAAGTTCAGCTCTTAATTTTCAACTTTTTATAATATGTTCCTATTCTATAGGCCTCCATAATGTCCAGGCATTTCACCAAGTTAAGTCATTCTATATTGTACTCTCAGTTCCACTGGGACATCATTACAGTGTCCAAATGGGTCAGGAGCAGCCCATTATACTGCATCCAGGCTTTACTCTACTGAACATGATAAAGCCTCCATATCATTACCACCCTTTTTTACAACACCCGCTTGTTCTCACAAACGTCTTTAATGTGATAATACACTAAACATACGCAATTCCACACAGTTATTTGCACTGAATAACATAATAACGGCACTGAGCACTTAATGGCCAAGAGAGTGACATGAGAACTACTATACTGTACAGCATGTGGGGTTTGTATAAGAGCAACTGTAATAAATTATGTAATTACATCATTCACAAAACAACAATGACTTTTGGGCTGTGGGTACCCAAATATATATTAGTTCCCACATCTATCAACTCAACAAGTCACAACTGATCTCTAAAGTCCTCACGCTTCAAAGGAATTACTGCTGCTACAATCTAATTTTGTGGCTTGTGGTTATACAGTATATACTGTGTTTACAAAAAAATGGTATCAGTAAGGACTTTCTATATAAAAAGGAATATTTTTCAGTCAGCAGATACAATAAAAACAAAATTTCAATAAGACAATCAGAGAAGACAAATGGAGGACTCTTGAAGACATTTTATATGATAAATCTTTAAAAGCGATAAACTCTGGATTTTTTTGAGAACAGCAAGTCCTCCTTTTTATATGCATCGTGAATGCATGTTGCTACTATTTCAGTGCTTTTTTAACATCATTCATCTAGGAAAACTTTGACTTCCTTGCAGGATATGGTCTTTTTTTATGCAATGCCATGCTGTCAACAGACAATACTAAAAATTATACTAAGATAAATCTTTACTGATCCCACAAGTTCACAAGTTACAGCAGCACAACAGACAGGCTAGGAGGTCAGAAAACAAGAATTATTTAAATAAAATAAATAAAATTAAAGGAAAAACAAAATAAAATACAGACTTGTTAAGAGTCGCTATACATATAACTAACTTTGATACTAATTCTAATACTAATGTCATAGCTTTTAAAGATTGTTTTCATCAGATGGTCTGTAGATTGTTTTCTTGATTACTTGATTAATTGTTGGTCTAAAAAAAAAAAAAGCCAGAAAATGAAAAAAATGAAAATGAAAAACGCCTGTTGCAAGTCTTTGAAGTCCAAGCTAATGTCTGTGAATTGCTATTTTTGTCTGACCAACAGTTCAAAACCCAAATATATTCAATTTATTATCACATAATATAAAGAAAAGCAGCAAATTCTCACCACTGAGAGGTTGGAGTTAGGTTGGAGTAAGGTTTGGCATTTTTGCATGTACAAAGCTTACTGGTCTCTGTAGAGTTATTCTATTTTTCTCTTAGTCCCTTCTTTAGGGCGGGCAGAACAAAGGGCAGCGATACAAAAGCACCCTTGTAGCTGATGCATATTCAGTGTCAGTGGTCTCTCTTCGCACTGTAACACCTTGCAGAGGGAGAGGAGAGAGCTTCTCATTCACCTCTTTCACCCACATGTTCACAGGCTGTGTGACGATTTGAACCTGGTGATACTCTGGTGTTCTAACCTTTTGCTTCCCACCATCTTATTATCCTTCATCTGAGAAAAGCAAACGACTCTTACCCTGTACATAACAGAATACATCATAGGCTGTTACGCTCACAGAAAAACATTCTAAATGGTCCACACACTGTTGTAATAGCTGATCAGGAATTCACATGCAGGCCAAAAAAGCTTATATTAGTGGCAAATTGGACTAATTTTCTGATTATTTTTTTGCATTGAGCTGCAGTGCTTCATAATGACTGTTTGACATTGGGTAAACACAGGGTTGCACACTCTTGTTTTTGTCTTTTAATGGTAATTTGAATGGCACTGGCATATAGGCCTACACTGCTGTATGGGGCTGAGCCAGTCCTCTGCAGTTAGGGCCTGGTGGCATCATATTACACTGCTGGAAATCTTCTATAAGTGTGAGCAGTATGGCACAAGACAACTGCGGTCTTTCTAAGTGGTGTTTGTGAGCACTGTGAAAAGGAAAAGCAGTCTTAGAGATGTTATGACCAAAAGGCATCTGAAAGCGTGGGAGGGGCACAAAGAAACAAATTTTATGTGACAAGAGTAGTTACACAATGGGGGAAATTGTCATAATCCATTTTAAAAAATCACCACCTGCAACCTAAATGCCACAGAAAACCTAAGCCCAACTCTGGACCTCTATAGTATGTAAACTAGGGAAATGTAAACATGACTGTGAAATGGTGTGCCTTAAAGCACAGTGGAGCAGAGGGAAAACTGTACATGGTTCCTGCACACTTCCTTCCGTGCAATAGGAAAAGAAATGCACCAGAGAGTGAGAAGATGAGCCTAATAAACATGCAAAAATATTCTAATGTGCATATTTTGAGTTATGCTACATCTGCAGTAAAGTTCAATATGATTACATGTCAATTTAAGTTTATAATGTCTTATGTATCCTCATATTTCAAGTCTTGATTCAGTAAAACTGCTCCACCGATCACAGAATAACAAAGCAGAAAAGAAGAAGATTAAATTAGGGTTGATATAACCCCTGTAATGGCAGGCCTTGAGAGATGATTAATGGTAATTGTATGACTCGATCAGATAGTTAAAAGGAATTCAAATGAGACTTGGTGTGTAGGCTCAAATGGACAAGGCGAACAATGCAGAGTTTTTATAAAGATAGACTGTTAAATCCCTGTGAGATGACTTTGCAGAAATCCAATAGACAGTACAGGATTCCTATCCTTTACATGAGTGAAATGCCCCATCATGTGGAATCAATAACAATCTGTACCACAATCTCTGTTTCAGCAAAAAAAAGTTGAGCGTGTCTGAAAACAAAATGTTTAGAATCATAGAATAAATGTTGGAAAAAGTTTTTATGACTGATCTAATTTAATATTTTATTAAAAAGAATAACGGACAAAAGTATCTAATAATAAACTTATAAAAGAGGCACTCAATTTTACATGTGAGGCTGTGAAAAAAACAGCTGTTGCTCTAAAAATTACTCAAATTACATTGCTTGAATAATTCCATCTTGACTTTCCCTAGAGAGATTTTTAACAGATAGTCTGCATTACAACCTGGACATGTGGAATTTAAAAGATGTGGGCATTTTCTAGACAGAAAGGGTGCTTTGTGCTTAACCCATGCTACAGTAGGGACTCTAATCTCTCCCCCAGCTTTATGGAAGTGCAATCCTAAATTGCGGGAGTGGCCCTTTATTATTTTATTAAAGGGGATATATTATGCTTTTTGTGATTTTCTGTTATTTATATACTGTTATGATATTGGATATCTATGCTAAACAGTGTCAAAGATCTAAAACTTGAGGTTAACGTATGTAGAAATGCTCCCTGCAAGTCAAAAACCCAGACTTCAAACTGCTCTCAATGCTTAATTTGTAACAATTTTTCAGGGTCAGAATGAGTTTAAATCATGCAAAGATATTCCAGTAGAGGTCCAGATTAAAAATATAGACCTTGAAATGTGTATATGTCACCCTTTAATATTTTATCTTTCCCTGAAGAAATACATACAGAAGAAAGAAAAGAGTTTTATTTATAAAACGCTGTATAATCCAATACTTTAGGAAAAAATACATAAAAACTATTACTAATACATAATTATTTAGTGTTTCCCCTACATTCATTTTAGTTATGGACGCCGCTGCTAAAATTTCACAAGATCACTGTACGAGCACAATAACACCCTACGTTACTGTGGAATTGTTTTGAGTCATCCTGCTTCTCCTCATTCTTCATAGGACATCTACATGAAAGGTACTGTTATAAGAGTAGCGTAGCTCCGTTAAGGAATAGGGCAGCGCGTAATGTGTGTGTGTAGCAAGCATGGTTGAGCAAGTGGCAAAAAAGTGATGGTGAACGCATGCGGAGCGGAAGAAAAGGTTAGCATTAAGTTATCAGTCTGGCAGTAAATGTATAGTACAGACTACAGTGTGTCAGCTAATAAATGCTGCAGCTTCTCAAGACAAACAAAATACTCGTCTATCGAAAGGGGTTAGCCCCGAAGTTAGCGACAATGCATTAGCCTAACCTGACCAGGCTCACTTAAGGTGGACTGACCTTTCAGTTGGACCAGCAATTTTCATTTTAGAGTCAATCTCAGCCACTCTTGAACAGAGGAGGGAGAAATATCTGGCTGCTGAGTGTCTTCTGCGTTTGATCAGCCACCCCAAAGCAGACAATCTAGGGGAAACACTGTTATTAATATGTAAAACTATTCTACAACCTAATTCAAAAGCTTTCAAGAATATAATTTAGCTTAAAAGTTAATTATTTATCTTGGAAACAGCAGTTGACAAAATAATCTCACTACAAGGTCAATTTAGTAGCTGCTCTCATGATATTATATTCAAATTTTATAAGAATATTATTACTTTCTGGACATATTCTGGGTCACAATATGAATCTCATCAACTAACACCAGAACACCTGAACTGACAACACACATACCTTGATTATACCATACACATGAATCTGTGGCTTAGATGAAATCTGTTCGTTGTTGGCCCCTGATGTACAGCATATGGACTCGCAGCAGACATCATTAGCATGGGTGATTAACTGGCCAGGTTAAGTGTCTTGCACTTGAGGGCCTTACGATACTATCCGCCTCTATCTAGGGATCAAGTCGCCCGTGTGGCAAAAGCATCTAATCTCCAAAATCAGTGCAGCAGCAGGGTGCCAGCTCCGGTGTTGGTGACACATCATCCGTATTAGGTGACTGTGTTTGCGGTTACACTGCTGAACGTGAGAAACAATGGGGACGCGAGCCAACGTCACCGGGGAGTAAGACGAGGGAAATGTGTCACAACAAAGCGACTGAGGGAAGCTGTGATGATTCTTTCTGGATTAAAGAACGCCCGTCTCACATTCAAATTTAATGAGAGCATGTTGGGAAAAAGTCATGAAGGGGCTAGGGTGGTGATGGTGGTATGGTAATAACATGGCAGAGCTATCCCATTAAAGCAATTTAAAAAAAAAAAATCAATTTCGAATCTCAAGTTCAAATCTCATCTCACATCTCAATCTCACATCTCAGTCGGTGGTTGACTGTGAGCCTTAGTGAGCTGGCACTGGGGATTTCTCTCGTTGCATAGCACATTCTTCTTTATGAGTCTTTGAGGCACATAACACGCACCTTTAGCGACAGATGGCAGTTTCCTCCAGTTACCACAGAGTGTTTATTAAATTATCTTTAAACTAATGACGTGTAATGAACTGTATTTTTTCTTTTTTTTTGCTTTTTTTCCCTAACCTGCATCGATGCCAAGAAAAGGGTATTCCCCTTGGCACAGTGAGATCCTAAAAGTCTCAATGCACTGCATTTACGGGTGAGAGGTCACAGTGCTGCCAGAGCGCCTTTCCATTCTCTGAAGGCACAGTTAAGGTTTGACAGAGTAATTCCAGGCAGGGAGAAAGGATGCTTTCACCATTACATGCTGTTGTTCTTGTGTAATTCCTTGAGGGTCCATTGCTACCTTTACGTGCCACAATAGGCTTTGAGGAAGGTGAAGTTCCACTGGAAAGGGAACTTCAGGCTACCACTTTCACTTCCTTGAACTCCCTGAATCCCTTTCTGCCTGCCGGTCAATTGACTCCTCCTTTTCACTAAGAGAGGCGGCCATGTCACGGCACAGTTTTAAGCCTGATGCCTCTGCAGCAGTTTGCATGACCAGTCCCTGCTCACTACTGTTGTTCACCCACTGATACACTAGAACTGTGTCGACGGCAGCAAATTGATGAATCCCCCCGTATCCATATCCAACCTGTTCTCAGAAACAGCAGGGGGATGAATATATTACAGCATGACGATTCATTAGCTGAATGTCAGCCACTAAGTGTGCACTGGCAGGGCCTTGCCTTTAAACCGCAGTTCACTACATGAAAGAAGACCTTTAGTTAGAATTGAGTCATCCACACGATAACTTAATAACTTACCATAATAGCTTCCTGTATTTTGATAAGGGATTTTCACTGAAACTTCATCTGTAAACCTTTGCCCTCTATAAAGTGATTTCTTTTTTTTACTGTGATAAAAGCTTTTCATTTTTTAGCAGGTATATGAGCGAATGTGGGTTTATGAACAGCCACCCTCTCATATTGGCTGATCCAGGAATCCAAAGACATCAAAAAGAAACCCCCCATTGACAATTTATTGCAAAAATGATTCTGTGTGAAAGAACAACATAGAACACAGAACAGAAAATATGATGCAACAACTGAAATGACTGAGATTTTCTGGCATACAGATGATCAAAAATTGGAATAGCTGTTTCATTTTGATGTGTTTAAGTTACTAACTTTGTCTCAGAAGCTTGGAAAAGAAGGCAAAACGGACCATTTAACTAGTATTTACTCTGGTGATTTATGATTTTTGTTGTAGACAATGACAGTCTGAAGATTTTTCAGTTTATGTTGTTTGGAAACATATAAGCAGCCCTCTCGTTCTGGCTTGCATGAATTTGTGGTGTCTCATACAGAAAATTCATTCATTCATTCACTTATATCTGAAATCATCACTGGAGTATTGTGTTAGGGGACCTGGGACATATATTTGTTGTTTTGTGTTACCTGGCCTCAGGTTTTCTGGTGTCCATCAGATGGGGGTATTTTGATTAAAAAAAACAGTATTTAGAAATATGTACTATGTGAGCACAATATAAACTAAAATAATCAAAAGATAGAGCTAATATTCTAGTCTATCTACCATTCTATGGTAACAAGAACACTTCACCCCTTATGAGTAGGATGTTTTAACAATAAAGATTTTGAAAAAACCCTTATGAGTGGGACATTTGCTAAGGGAACAGGATAATTCTGTACATTTAATGACAGCTATACACAACAGAATAAAGTACTTTGGACACATTTTGATTTTGGCAATTTAAATTAAAATGGTTATTATTCATATTTATGATATAGAATTGGATGCTGTTTAACGAATATTGCAATTACAGTGTGATGCTTATTCTTAATCAGTCCTTCAGTTGACAGTTGAACCACTGGTCCTTAGACAATTGGTTCTCAAATCTTTTCATGTCAAGGACCCCCAAATTGATATGTAACAAGCTGTGGACACCTATTTGATAAGATTTTTGTCCCAGGGCCGCCTATCTGAGAGGATAGTTTTTAGATACGATTTAGTAGAGAATTCCATAACTATAGGTAGGGAGGTAGGTTGAACTACTCCCCATTTTTATGGGGAGTACCAATGACTTGGACCAATCTTAATCACCCTTGAGGCCAGTCAGCTAATTTTTGTTTGTTTAATGTTCCAGAGTGAAGTCCAGCATTTGACTTGTGGGTCCAACAATCCCATCCTAGAGATGTAAGCCATGTCGGTGAGGGAGGAGACCATGTAAGGTTTATAAGCTTTGTTTATTTATTTAATGGATAAAATACTTAAGTAACAGCAACTATGACTGTGAATGATGCTGTTGTGTTTCACAGATGGTAAAATGAGACCTACACACTATCAAGGAGAAATTCAAACCTGATCAGCTGTATGTATGTAAAGTGTTAAAAATTATGATCCAAACTACCCAAGCATATTGGTGCAGTGAGCTAAACTTGATTTTGTTGGCAGATGAAAGAGCTCAGAGAGAAAATAAGGATATGTTGTTAGTCCTACCTCAACACAGTAATTGTTGTACAACGTGCAGTGCATTAAAAAGACCCAATTTTAGCTCACTCTCTCAATACATGATAATTATGCTTCTCACTTTAAGTAGTGGATTTTTCCCTTCCCTGTTGTTTTCTTACTTTTAGACCCTTCCCTTTGTTTGCCATGATATATAATATAGGATTATTGCTGATTGGAGTAGAGTCATTTCATTTAAATAAATCATTCTTTCTCTTGATAAAATCTATAGGAAAAATACAGTATGAACAACAAGTTTTCAGTATTGTGTCAGAGTTGTACCTATATTTTTGGAGGACATAATCAGACATTTACAGAACCGAGCATACAGTGAAATTGATATGTTTGTATAGTGTATCCAGAGCCTGATAGTGCATGTACCTATGTGCCATTCAGTTCCGTTATTGTACACAATCTATTAAAAATACATCAATGAGTCACACCATTGCACTGGGTGACATGTTCCTTTATTACCATTAACACTGCCACTATAGTTGGCTGGACTGGCCACAGACCAGCCCTATAATCCCGAATGTCTGTCCATCACTGACTCACTGAGTGATGAATTTACACCATTGGTTGGTTGGCCCAGTGTTGGAGTTTCCCCATTGGCTGTTGCTCGTTCCAAATGAATCATTGCGAACAGTTTCTATTACGTTTTAAGGGAGCTTTTACAGCGGAGCCCCGAGTGCAGTTCACTCTCAGTGGGACTGAGAAATTAAATATCAAATGCTGTTTTCATTTTCAAATTGTTAGAAAATTGCATTTTAATTTCAATTTTGACTTAAATATTACTTGCATAAATGGAAAATCAGGTTACATTGTTTATATTGCATTTTAATTTTCAAATTTGAATTAACATTTGAATATTGTCCACTGTACAGTGGGGGTACCACTTTTGAAAATTAAATGTCATACAGATTTTCCATTTTCATTTTAATATAGTCACAGAACGCTCATACTGGTATGTGAAAATGAAAATGCAAATTGGATTATTGCATTTTCATTTTCACTCAAATAACACAAACATATGTGGAAAATTATAATGCTATTGTGAAATTACATTTTCATTTTCAAGTTCACATTATCATCTTAATGTAGTCCCCTATAGGCTTCCATAACCTGCCATTCATTAAAGTTTGCTATGGCCATCTCACACTAGCTCTATGTCCCATCTTGGCCTCCCCAGTCAAAATGTCTTGGATACGTCACTGGTTCTTTGCTGTCTGAAAGCAAACATAAATAAAACAAAATTCTTAAGGAAATTTGCTCTGTTAGCAATTAATATTACACAACTGCTCATATATTGTAAAGAAAGAGTTCAGCAAGGGATTTGGTGAATCTCCACTCTTTTTTTCTCTGCAAAGCCATATTCAAAAAACAAGATAAGAAGATGAAGGTAAAAATATTAATGTTACAGCAATATCTTTATCTGTCATGCACAGAGTATTTCACTGCAAACACTGTAAAGCCTGAAATTTCCAGCTAAATCCCCTAGGCCATTTTGTGCAGTAGAAAGATACAGCCCCGGCATATAGAAAGAAAGACCAGAATTCTGTTTTTAATACTTAATTCTAGAGTCAGAGCTGGTAAGTGATCTTCACACTCTCTGAATACTAATTTGCACATACGTCGTCCTTGAGAACCATGTGATTAATAATGGATACAGTGTGACTATATGCCAATAGCTGGGGTGAGCTGTAGAGCAGTGAACTGCAACACGGGCTTTGAAAATGTGCCTCCTTCCATCTCCACATCTCAAACGTAGTGTGTTCAAATCAACCAAGACAATTAAGAGTTAAATTTTGCCACGTTAAATTGATCCTCTCTTGTGGTTTTGCCGCCATAGGATACAGGAAATCAGTGAAATCTGATCATGTAGTCAGAGCCTGCCCTATAGCTACACAGCTGCATGACAACTGTGTGGAGCAAGCATCTCTCAAACTGCTTTCATACTCACATTCATACATGAGGTGTGTATGAAAATATGGGTACAAATATCCTCTATAAATAAATGACTTGATTCTTTCTCTTGATTGTTTGGGGTATTATACACTGGCAAACGTTCAGTAGAAATACCGTGGATTAACACCACAATACATTCTGAGAGTGTCAAAGCTCAGCACAACAGATTCATCACATTGTCCTATTATAAAAAAATTTATCAAAACAAACAGCTGGCAAATTAGTATCAAAGATGTGAGATGTGATTCAGTCCAAAACCCTCCTTTTTGCTGTGAACCTCTCTGTTTCTAAACTGATATTACATGGCTATGGTCCAAATTTAGATACATGCATAACAAAGTCTGCTGACAGTAACATCTGCGTCATTTCTCCTTTAGATACATCTTCATTGGTGGGTGAGACAGTGTCTAAAGCATGACATTTTATTTTAGCCTGAGTGAGATCTGAGAGAAGCCATGCTTGCAGAACAATGTTAGTTAACATGTAAATATTGTATATTATTTGCACTGCATGTAGAACAAATGCGTTAACCAGCTGCAGACTCTTTTGCTAGGGGCCATTCCTATGTCTTCTTAATACAGTTAAAAACAGAAAGCAAACAAGTTAAACATCCATAATTAAACAAAATTGAAACACTTTCTTCAAATTTAGCAAAAAGGATACAGTATCTAGACCAAAGAATACAATGGTGTACTCTTGTTAACCAACATTTGGTGCTGATGAAGACTCACTGCGCATCAAAATTTTAGTTACTTAATGAACTTAGAGCTTTAAATGAATATGAGTTGTTGCTGTCTTTAGCTTCAGTCCTTGTGAAATGACTGAATCTCTGCTACACTGGTTGCTTCTGTGAGGTATCTGCAGCACACAAGATCCCCTTTTATATTTCCTTCATATCTAATACGAGTCTATCATTAAAAGTAGGCTTGAGAGTTTTTTGTGTTGTATGAACTACTTTAAAAATGGACGGACAGATGGAGCTTTATTGTAATTCTAAAAAGAGATCTCAAGGGGAAATGGAGGATGAAAAAATCTCTGCCTGAATTACAAAAAGGTACATTTATTGGCACTTAGCTGGTTTCTGTATGTGGTACACTGTAGTGATATGCACCATTTGCTCTAATGGTGGTAAAGTTTTAATTCTCTATCCCCTGGAAATAGAAATCTTTACTATTCTTGTAGTCATTAATAGGTAGTTGTGGTCGAATTAGTTTTGCAATCACGCTAAAACTTCAAAATGTTGAAAAAAACAACAACTGCAGGAGCTGTTTTTATAGGCAGAAACTGAGCCTCTACTGCAGCACCTTCCAGGTTTGTGACAGTCCTGGTAACCATTGGAAACAGCCTACTATGCAGAGAACAAAGGCAAACCTGAAGGATGGGACCTGCCAATGATTCCCCCTTGTGTGCAGCCACAAGACTCACAGGCCATGTTGATTTACTGACAAAAACAAGGTCCCCTTCCGTGTGAGTCAATGCTGGTGTGGAACACTCCTCAAACAGGATATTTCGCTCTTTACTGGTGCTCATCTCTCAAAGGTAATGGCTTGGAAAATCTGGATGTCTTTAAAAGGCAACAGGGACTACAAGGCCATTATACATTTCTTATCCTTCTGACATTGCCATCACAGCTTAGACAGGCTGACACAGGGGTCACTAGCTTATTACTTTCTCATAAGTGGTGCTGCAGCAAACGAAGAGAACGCTAACATAAAGACTTCATTTGGTGATGGTGGCTGGTGTAACCTGCACATGGCAGGTTGATTCAGTGTCAATCCCAACCATTGCTCCTATCATAATCATTTCAAGCATTTAGAGGAAGTGGAATTGGAGTCTTAGCAGGAGCAGAGAGTGATCCCTTCATGTGCTGTAGCATTTCCAGTGGCACCGTTATGATGTCTTTATGCTTTCAGGTTCGGAAAACACTTTCATTCGATAGCTAATCAGGCTCCAGCAAACCACCTATTAAAGATTCAGAGAATATATCTGTGCACCACAAGAACATGTGGTCAATAGTTGGTGTACATGACTTACCTCGCTAAGCCGGCTTATACTTTAGCTCATAGCACTTCTAAGCTTCTTAAGGAGTAAGCTCAAACTGAGCTAATTATTCATGGACAGCCTCCATCTCAGGGAACAGAGCCAAGGATGAGCACCTAAATCATGAATTTTGTCCTGTAACATATGGAAACTGTCTAATTACCTATTTCAAAAACCATGCAGGAAAATATGTCCTTGCTTTATGCACTCTACATGTAACCCTGCTCTCTTCTGTGCTTGTAATTCTAAAAGTTAGTCTTACATCATGCCTTTGTCCTCCATTATCCTTTGCTCCTGGTTTGGCTTGGTAAGCTTAAACTGTGTCGCAGCTATGACATCTTGATATTTTAAATTAAAGTGTAAGTCAGCTCTAGCTCTGATTTCTTTCTGTTTTCTAATTCAAGGCAAGGCTTTTGTCCCCACAGATTTAAAAGCTGACTCATACTGTTAATTGTTATTCATCTTAATATGGCCTTCCCATGTGCCTTTGTCATTTTAATTTAGCTACTTCAAAGTCTTTTCATGGTGCTTTTCTGTTATGTTGCTCACTGTGACTGGAAATGGGAACATTTTGCACATTAGATTAGAGGGAAAGTAAGGAGTTTGTCAAGATTTAAAACTAATTCTCAATTTCTTTACTACTACAATTAAATTAGTAGTCCACTGTAAAGACCAAACAATGCATATATGCAATATTTCATGCAAAACACCCTGTCACTGTCATTTTCTCATATTTTCTCATCGTATTTCATGTTTATATGCCTTAGAAAATGAATACCCAGTTCAAAATTGTGTGCATCTGCCAAAATACATTTGCATCTGCATCCAAGATCCCAAAATAACAGAGGTATTATAATTGCATACCATTAGCAGGGATTCTTCATTACATTTACATTCTAAATCCTGCTTAATCTTTTTTTTTTTTTTTCTGGCACGTCAACATCGATTTTCCCACATAAGTAAATTGCTTGCTCAGGCACTTCATCACCTGCCACACTGACAACTTTATAACTTCATTCCTGTTATCAGCATATTACCTAAAAACTCATTTATAAGAGACAATTGGATCACCTGTGAGGATCACTGTTGCGCAAAGTAAATATAATTGTCTATGTAAGATTCTTCAGTAATCTCATCCAACATGATTAACACGGAGTTCCTAACAATGACAAACTCCTAGTCAAACATAGTACTGTGAAAATAATTATTTGAATAGTAATCTGGCAGCCTTTTGTATGGGAACCATAATGAACTTCTATCCTACATGCATTAAGGGGGGTGCGCAGTGTGAAAACAGTGAGAGTAGCTCTGCATTAAGCACTTTCTATAAACTAAGACTACATTAAGTAGCAGCAAGGTACCAGGTTGCATGAATAGATGCAGAGCTAAATTATGATGCTATCAACCAAATGAAATGTAAATTGTATGCAAAAAACCAAGATGAAAAATCAACATCACCGTCAATGTATCAGAATAAGGCATACATAATGTGAAAAGCTTCTGTCAACTCCTGAAAGCAACTGCAGGTAATAATGTATGAACTGAGTTAAATGATGTATGACTCAAAGTAGAAAACAACTTTCAAACGCAATATTGAAACTTTTACATCATTCACTACTGATATACATCTTTAAATTAGGTCTGAACTGTATAATCTAGCATCAACATCAGCATGTATGCATGTGCAAAGTGCAGTGTATGGTTAATTATATCCCCTATGTTACGCAATATATCTCCAATTATACCACTTAATACAAAATTATCAGAGTTCACCATTCATGACTTCAAGACAAACAGTCTGGTCTCATATATTTATTCTGATATTTTGTCAAACTGACAAAAAGAATACATATATGACTAACTGGTGAAACTAACTTCACAGTATATACTGCAAAAAATCAATATCTGTGTTCTTTTTTCTAGCATTGTTAAGCCCTACTTTAAGATTTGCAAAATAAAAATACTCATAACCTTTCAATTCCAATTACGTTCCCAGAAGACTTTGTTGCTTGAAATGCCATGTTACAAGGTCGAAAAAACCTTTTAACTTGCATTAAATGTCTAATTACCTCAATAAGCAGTACAACCTAAATGTTCACTAACTCCTGAAGTAATTACAATTAAGTTTTCTTTGTCAGTTAAATGAAAGGACTTTTCAGAGATATTACGTAAGCTATTAAATCTTTAATTTTGCTCTAAAATACTGTACGGAATCCAAGGCTACATGAATACAGAACTGAGGACATCACAGAAGCCATTAAAGCTACTGCAATGTTTTGTTTCTGTTTATATCAGGTGGATTTAATGTTCATAGGCCCCTCTTTGTCACACAAAAAATGTTTTACCTGGAGCCAAATCATTTGGAGTGTATGAAGTGTGCTTGGACCAGAATGATAGAGCTGTAGGCTCATCAGCCATATGTTAGTCTGCCGATTAGACTACAGCCATGCTGAGAGAAACACTACCCCTCAAGTCAAACACAGACGTGCATCTGTTTTGGATAGTGGTTGTTTTACATCTTGAAGTCTCTTTATTGCATATCTAATTTAAAGGGACAGTTGCATTTAAGTTTCTCTGCTTGCCAACACATAACCCGTTTTGAAAGGCAGTCCAGGGACTTTTTAAATCAGCTTCCATCAACTTATTTAAAGAAACATTCATGATTTTCTGTAATAGGTTATGCTGAAGCGTAATGAATCAGGTTATCTTACTTAAAATGCCTTTTCCTTCTGTATTTTGTCTGATAAGACAAGAGAGAAATAAGAGAAATCACTTTCTAGCAGTTTTTAAAGGTTATTTTTATGGTATAATACAGTGAAAGATGGAAAAGATGGAGAGAAGAGCAAGGAGTGATATGTGACAAAGTGTCCCTGCTGGATTCAAACACAAGATATCACAATTACATGCCATACACTTTATCTTGCGGCGCCACCAGGACGACACAAACACCTAGCAGGTTTGAGGGATGCCGACTCCCATGGCAACGCATCAAATAACACTGATGTGTCTTATCATCAAGTCTACAAAGGAAAGAAAATCAAAGAGCTTGAGCCACACAATGCCACCAAGTACATTAAAGCTAATGCCATCATCAACCCAAAAGTTTAGTTTGTTTTGATCACTTACAACTTATACAACTCAAATGCACATGTAAATAAATGATAAACGAATAATAATAAGTCATTACTTTTGAAGCAGTGACACAGAAAAGCAAGTTTACATCGACTGAAAAGGTGTAGGCTGAAGCTTTAGATTATTACACCTACCCTTTTTACATTCATTATTTTGTACAGATCCCTTTAGATTTATCCACTGAAAATGAAAGAATGAAGAACAAAAAGGAAAGAAGGAAAATAAGAAAAAGACTGTTTTTATATATGTATCTTTATATATGTATATTATATATACCCAAAAGTCCCAAACAAAATTCATATACGCACAAATTTGAGGTCATGTGAGTTTATAAATAATATGTTAGTTGGTTCATGGTAATGAGCTCTGTTTAAAATTCCTATAGCTCTCTCCTGTAGCATAAAAATTGGATTTGTGCTTGTTTTGTTTTGTTAGATGTTTCAACAAACCTCCACACAGTAGGTAATGTATGGAACTATAATATATGTCATTAGTTTAGACTGATAATGTCTTTTGTTTTGTGCAATATTGCAATGGACAACATTTTTGTCTTTACATGATGTATATGTTGTTTCCAGCATAGTTTGTGGTCTGTAACAACTCTCAAAATTGTATTCTCATAAACTCTTTGTATTTAACATTATCATGATTTGTACTTGATTATTGATTTTTCAATATAAAAATATTATAATTTAGTTTTGTTTAAATTTAATGAAAACTTGTTAATATCAAACCATTGTTTTAAAGTTTTCAATTCCGTTTCCACTGTATCCAGAAGCTGCTCAAAATCTTTACCAGACCAAAAATAAATCTGTATCATCTGCAAACAAAACAAACTTTAGCAATTTAGCAGATGTCATTAATGTACAATATAAATAACTTTGGACCCAGTACTGAGCCTTGTGGAACCCCACATGTAACCTTCAGCAAGTCAGATTATCATTTGTTTGCACATACTTATGTCTATTTTTAAGATAATTAAGAATTGAGAATTAATTAAGTCAGTGTACTACCCCTCTAATATCATGAATAATCTATGATCAATAGTGTCAAATGCCTTTTTATAAATCTATGAATGCCCCTACAGTATATTCCTTATTCTCTATTGCTGTGAATGTTTCTTCTATCAGTTCCATCGTTACCATTGCAGTGGCTCGATTAGATCTAAAACCAAATTGATGATCACTCAGTAAGCTGTGTTTTTTTATGAAATGACCAAGTCTTTGAACAAAACATTTTTCTGAAAGTTTTGAGATCTGTGGAAGGAGAGAAACTGATCTATAGTTTGAAAAGTGCCTATCTCCATTTTAGTAGATAGAAATGACCTTTGCAATTTTCATTTTGTTGGGAAATATGTAAGTTTGGAGTGACTGGTTACAGATATGGGTCAGTGGTTTCACTATATACTTGATAAGATTTTTTACTAATGTCATGTCAATATCAGTACAATTAGCAGATACTTTATTCTTAAAATTGTTTACCACGTCAATAAGTTCCTTCTCTTTAATTCTCTTTAGAAATATGGTGTTGGAATTTATATCAATAGTGTCATCATCTACACCCTCCTTCATTATTGGGGCCACAATATCATTTGCTAAATTATAGCCAACATTCCCAAAGTAATCAATAAATTCATTAGCAATCTCTTTTGTTTTGGTTATGATTGGTTGATTAAAGTCATTTGGATGATCTGATTTTCCTGTACCCTTTTTAATTATGCTATTAAGCACTTTCCATGTACCTTGGTTATTATTTCTATGCTGTTCCAATAGTTTGTTGTAATAATCCTTCTTATTAAGTCTCATCATACTTGTCAATTTATTTCTATATTTTCTATATTTATTTTCTGCTTCCTTTGTTATACATCATAAGAACTGCTTATATAATATTTTTTTCTTTTTACAGGTATTTTCTAGTCCCCTTGTGATCCAGGGCTTGACTTCATACTTGTGCTTTCTTTGTGTTCATATAGGACAGTGTTTCTTATATAAGGTGGTAAAAGTAGACAGAAATTCATAAACTTTGTTTGGATCATTATTTGAATAAACCTCATTCCAGCTTTGCTTCCTTAAGTCCCCTGTAAGAGCCCCTATGGCTTCTGGTGTTCTGTGTCAAATCAATTTATAAGTCTAAGAATTTCTATAAGTTTTAAACTTAAAAAAGCTCTGTAAGGTTGCGAAAACAGGAAGGTGGTCACTTATTAAGAAGCAGTGTACTTACTACTCTACACCCAATTTCACTGGCAAAAATGTTACCTATTAATGTAGCACTGTCACTTGTTATTCTATTTGGTTTTAAGATAATAGGAAATAGACTTATACTGTGTCAATAAAGTCTCCATTCATTTTGTGTTCATTTAGGTTTAACAAATTCACTTTAAAATCCCCACATACAAAGACCATATTTTTGTCATCTTATCATACATACCAATCATCTTATCATTGAATGTGACAAGACAGAATCCTGGTGCAGCTTATGATTATATTCTTAGATTTCTCCACATTTATTTCTACAAAAACACATTCCATCATATTTTTCTATGGTTGTTGACATTCTTTCTATTTTGCATTTGAATTCATTATTCACAAACAGGGCAACTCCTCCTCCCTTTTTGTTCATTCTATTGATGGTAAATAACTTGTAGCCCACAAGATCAACATCAGCCCCCTTCTCTTTACTGAGCCAAATCTCTGATACAGCAATTACATTTAACATGGTGAATTGTCTCAAATAGCCCTTTTTTATATACAATTTCTATAAAGACTTCTACTGTTGAAGGGTATTATTGACAATGTAGCATCCATTATTACATTGCTTTTGAATTGTTCATTTAGGTAATACTCACATTGCAGTTGGTGTTACTATACAAGTGATTCTCAGGATCAATGTTATTCGCAATTTCATACATTTTGTGCTCTGTAAAGTCAAAAGTTTTCAAGTTCAGCTTTTCGCAGTTATCATGTCCAGGTAAATTGTTACCCACATAGTCTGATGATTCCATTTCTCCAAACTCATCATCATCCATGTCTTTGAATGGAAAGGAATAAACCTTGTCCAGTGTTGTTGTAGCAGTCATAGTCTATACAGATCTAGGTCTTTTAGCTTTCTTACCATGACCACTTTTGCAGTTTCAAGAGATCCATTCAGCCGAATCATGACTTTGCAATTTCTTGTTCAAGTGGTTTGTGTTTTGTTTTTGCTTCCGAAGAAAGTGAGAGTCTCAGGAAGGAAAATCTATTCAAAGCTCAGTCACTCCACATTACGCCAATACAACAGCATTTGTAGCTTTGCTTCTAAGTGGAACAGCATTTCAGCAAAACATCTGCTTTTCATTTTTCCATAAAAAAAGGGCCCAACGAAATATTGCCAATTTGGTGCATTTCACAAATCTTTGGTACTTACACATTAACATTAGCATTTTAATCCCGACAATTTCTTTGAACGTATAATTTTAAAATGGAATTTTCTTGTAAATATGTGTAATGATCACAGGGGACACCATTGTAGACCATAAAATGCACAACGGATTTCACTGTCTAATACGATGAAGTCTCTTCCCCAAAGCTACTCCAGTGACAGCCAGCTGCCAAGTGTCTTGCTTGCTCAGCTGTCTAATCTAAAAAAAAAACACTGACATGTCAAAATTCAAAGACTTTCACAGCTGTAAAGACATTCATGAGGAATTCTTTAATTTCACGATTAAATTTGCCACGTAAGGTTGTAACATATTCTGTACTCTACATGAACATATGTTCTTCACGTGTCTTCTCGTTAGCATGTGATTCAAACTTCAAAGCAGTTTTACACAAATATACCGTATTTAAAATACTGTCAAGATGATAGCACCGAAACATATGTATGTTGTAATTCAATTTTAATCTCCTATTTATATAATAGTGTTATTAAAAAGCCTGTTTAGTCTAAATACAGTCAAGTCATGATACAATGGCAGCACTTCACTGCTGAATGTCTTATCACAGTCACTCAATCGACTTCTCCTCCCCAACCGTGGATCAAAGGGGTATCCATCTGCTATTACTGTGCTAATGCCATGCGCTCTTTCAGTTAGAGGATTTCTCAGACGTTATCTCCTTTTCATCCTGAACTAGAGCTTTATTTCCTCAGAGACATGCACTCATAAAGCAGCACCCAATCATCCAGCAACAAACGAACAAACAAAAGTATGAGACAAGAGGAAAGGGTAATTGTTTTAAGTTTTATTTTTCACTGTTTGCCGTATTAACATGCATCACTGTGCCAATTAGGTAATGTATTGATGTCATTTATGGATGCTTTATTTTGCCAAATGAAAGGTGACAGAGGCCAAGCCGAGTCAATAATTGATGTTGTTAAGATTCAAATCTTACCTCACTGCTGAGCTCAAGCATAGAAATCCTGACATAAGTTGCTTTTGGTTAGGAAGATTAGTAATATAAAATAAATTAGAGACACTGACAGCAAAATGCTCCCTTAATTAATGTCACATCATCTCTGCAATGTGATCTTAGATGCTGAAATTTCTGTACATGTATAATATTTTCCTATAGCTAATACAAATGGTGAGGCAGTTCTCTAATCCTTGAAGTGACACTTTCTGGAGTAACTTCTGTTATTACAAATTTTGTGACAAATGAGAAACTGTGGCACAGGACTCACTGGATAAATACCAAATTAATATAAACACCATGACAGTGGTATTTGCAAATTAAACGTATTTGAAAGTCCCTCTAAGATTTTGCTCTTTTCCAATTGAAGAGGCGGTATTAAAGTGTACAGCCAGAAAACAAATTATTTTGACAATCAATTGTTTGTAATTTTTCAAGCAAAAATTGTGGGGAAAAAATGCCAAATATTCTCTGGTTGCTTCTGCTTTTCTTAGTCATGCATCATTGTAAACTAAATATCCTTGAATGTTGGACTTTAACTCGAACAAAACAAGAAAATTGACAATGTCACCTTGGGCTCTGGAAAGTTGTAAAAGACATTTTGCCACTATTTTATGACATTTCAAAGAGATTCATCTTCAATTGTCATACTGTATTTTTATTGTGATTATGTTTTCATGATTTTATGCTGCTTTGCTACAAAAATAATTTCTTCTTGAGGGACAATAGCGATCTGAACTGAACTAGATTAATGGATAACAAAAATAATTGTTAGTTGGAGCCCTCAATCCAATATCTTTGAGTTATGGACATTTTTCACTATTTCCTGACATTTTAAAATTCACAAAAATGATTGTTACAGCAGATTTAAGTATGAATGCATTAAAACTCAGAGAAAATGGTACAAAATGTTCTCAGATCCTTAACTTATTGTATATCAGGAATTAAAGCAAGAACATATTTGTGAGCCTGAAAAGTTGTCCAGGAAGACATGTGTACAATGTACTGAATTAAGTATTATATGAATTTAAAACTGTTCTATGCCTGAAATCAGGCATAGCGTCTGAGAAATTTCACCCTGATAGATACAAGAAGCTATGAAAAAATATTCCATCAAGAAGAAACCTCCCTGTATTCAATAATGTACCTCAGTAAAAATACATGTAAAACGAAGCAGTAAAATGTACTTGGGGCATAGGCCCTTCAGATTCTTAGATTGGTAAATTAAGCAAGTCCAAGGGGTCTAGGAGGTAGAGTGGGTCATCCACTAAACAGAAGGTCAGTGGTTCGATCCTCAGCTCCTCCAGTCTGCATGTCCTTGGGCAAGATATTGAACCCCAAATTACTCCCGATGACTGCGCCATTGGTGTGTGAGTGTGTGAGTGTGTGTGTGGGTGAGTGAACATTAGAAACATTGTAATGTGCTTTGGATAAAAAGAGCTATATTGCTACTGATGAGCAGGTTGGCACCTTTCATGGCAGTATGAATGTGTGGGTGAATGTTGGCATGTGTTGTAAAGTGCTTTGAGTGGTCGGTAGACTAGGAAAGCACCATATAAATGCAGTCAATTTACCATCCAAGGAAGTCTCTTTGAAATGTGGTTCAGTAAAAGTATAAAGTACGTTCTTGCAGGATGGTAAACCTGAGGAAAAGTATCAGCATCTTTAAAGTAGTGAACATACTTCACTTTCCATCTCTGCTAAGTTAAATGATACATGCTGCCCTGCAGGATAAGCCTGGAGTCTTCAACTATCCATCCATCCAGACGTTCAGGAAGGAGGCTGACACACTTTTATGAATGTCCTACATCACTAATCTTGGCCACCATAAATGAGGCTCTTTTAGTCAATAGACATCCAGTCCACAACGACTACATGCAGTCGTCATTTATCAAGTCTCTCGATAGAGAAAGTAGTTTGTCAAACTGATCTAATGAACTGATCTCGCTGAAGCCCGTCAAAGTGCATCATCAATAAATGTAAGCATGGATGGCTCCGAAAGGCCAAAAGCATGCAGCTATTGCCTTCTGGAAGATAATCACTCTTTAACGAGATTATCACTTTTTTATTGCTGGCCTGGTTTGTTTGCTTGTTTGCTACACAGTATATTGATGTTGGTATCAAACCATAAAGCTTTCATATTGTTTCACGTCTCAGCACCGCTCATATGAACGTGATATACAGCTGACCTTCTACTGGGCGCTGTTTTCTCTGACAGGAGTTTGGTTGGCATGTCTCAATGCATCTTGACAGACAGGTATACGCTGAGGGCTGAGACTGTTATGCCACTGCTGTTTTTCTTTCAGCAGTGAAGTTTGAGTTGGTGTAGCTTTTGTTTGGCCTGTTCACATCTCATCTAAGTCAACGTCACCCACCTGCCCTCAGTGCTGGCCCTTGCAGATGATTCCCCACATCACCAAAGATTGAATTGTGAACATGGCATGCTAAACCCCTCATCCTTTGGTGGATTTGTCTTATATAAGCATACCAGCTTAGAAATTGGAAAGTTAAGGGGGAAAAAAACTCTCAAAAGTCCTCTGGTAGTGTTTTGAGTTAATTAGACTCAAGAGAGAGATTGCCAATTTTGAGATAATAGTAATGGGGGTGGAGGGGGGGTGTTACCTTTGCTATAGCCAGTCCCTGCACATGTTGAGTGGAGGAAAATCCTAATTTCTTTTAAATATTCACGACCCTCACATTAGCATTTACATATAAGGCTTATCCAGAGCAACTTAAGCACATGGCTCAGTATTCATAAGTAAGTCAACAGCATCAGATCAACTGAAGACATTTGGCAGTGACCTAATCATCTCAGCATTCAGCAGACCATGAGTGTCCTACAGAGAGTACACTGGTGTGCTGGACTAACAAGCTTCTACTCATACCCTTGAACAGATTTATGTAGGGCACAATAGGCAGTCACACTTCACTTACTGCAATATAGGATACTGTCTTTATTGTGAAAAATGCTGGACAAAATGTTCACGTTGTCAGCATGGAAAATGTTCTGCAGATAATGATGAAAAAAAGAGCTTTCTGCTGCATTGGATTCCTATAATAAATAGGTATTCCACAAGCTTTATGCACAAGTAGGGTACAGACATTGTACTATTATAGTCTATAATAAGCTACATTTGGCTGAAGCTGCATTGTGACTTGCCAGTAGCTGCACAAAGCGAAGTGTGCACTTGATCCACTTCACATTCTCTGCTCCAAAATAAATAAATAAATAAAAAATAGACAGTTTTTTGGATATTTATCAGTGCTCCATTGAAGGACAGATCCTCAAAAAGGTTTTGATAGAAATCCTCTTTGAGTTTTTTGTTTTCTTTGTTTGTTTGTTTTGTTTCTTTCTTGTATATGACTTCTGTTTTCAACAGTGTAACTGCTCAGTGTCTGGAGAATGGTGTAAGGACTGAGTTTTAGCAACAGCAAATTGTTATGTTGAACACAATTATACACCAAATGTATTGTTATTTAACAGTCTTGTAGTTGCTTTTATATCAATTTTCTCATTATCTCATCACAAGCTGAAGCAGATGCTGCTTATATGAACAAATTAGCCAATAAATCCAAAAACTAACCTCACACAGAAAGAGTCTGTGTGTGCGTGAAATACTTACAGTATAGAACAGACTGATATTTGATTTTGGGGTGTTATTAAGTGCAAAATTACTAATACAGTGTGTCAATTTAGCAAACTGTAAGTGTAAGTACTGTATGTTAAGTAAGTATAGTGTGTCACACTGAATGAGTTACTAAATTAAATATACTCAAAAAAGTCAGTATGCATAATAAAAAAGCACTCAGCTTTTGATTGTGCTGTTGATGTATACTATTGTCCAACAATACAATGCACAAAGGAAACAAAGGAGCTGCTCACAGCTGCTCAAAATGATAGTAATTTCTTATTGTTGGTGAAACAGCTCCAGAAAGATCTGTGGAAAGATGTTTTGCTTTGTCTTTGTCAAGTTTAATTGGCAGTGGCATCCTAAAATTGGTTTGACTGACACCCAGCAGTGCATATTCTGTAATTTCCTGTTCGTATAAAATGACAAAATCTGTTAATTTCTGGTGTACAAACTGCAAAAACAGTGTACTAAAAAGATTTGAGTATGGTAGATATTGTACGCAATTAGTATGCATGGAACTGGGACACAGCCCGTTAGGCCCTGGTGGCTAACTGGTCATAATTTGCTGTGTGTGTGTGGGTGCATCTGTATGGATGTATGGATAGATGGACTTTACATTGATATATCCACAGAAAGAACTGAGAATGGTTGCTGAATCACCCTGAAAAGAATCTATATCATATAAATTACATTATGCTAATCTATGCAACAATCAGCCTGGACAGCGATCCAATGCATGCAACACATGAAAATTCCATGTTCTGCAGAATTTATAAGACCTGCTAAACAGCAAGTCAGCCTGTGGACATATGGGAGTTAATGGGCACATTCTAGGGCTACAAAAATCAATCCCAAGAAACAAGCCAATAAATATCATCAAAATTAAGTATTGCTGAAATTAACTTACAGTTTGAACCAGTACATCAGCAACAGCACATGTAATTAATAGCTAAACTTCACAAAACAATTTGAAAACAAGGATAGAGACATCCAATAGATGTTGATCCGAGGGATAGATTTTCTGAGCCAGGGTTCAAGCTCTGCGTCAGCAAGAATCCACCTTGCTTAACTGTCCTTCTACTCATGTATAGGAATGAGAATTGTTAAGATTTTATTGATACCAATGTCATTATCAATTCTGCTGATTGGTTCAATTCTTTATCAATTCCCTTATTGATTCCTAATCAATTTTCTGTGTGGAAAAAAAGTGGGCCTACACAGGGTTTCAGTGTCAAAGCAACTGTTTTATTATCTCCACTGTTTATCAATGTCCTTGCATGCTGATGAATATATGAAACATAACTGGTAGATGAGATAAATCGTCTGCAACCAAAAGTTAACTCCATTAACTAATGAATTAATTCATTTGAAAGAATTGTACAGTCTCCTATATATATCTCTATATGAGAATAACAAAATGAGTGGGAGGAGGATTGCTCCACTGTGTTATTAACGTCATGTCTCCAACAGTGGAGAGCAGCCTCTCTTCTGCACCGTTAGCTCTGAGGAAAGCCATCATTGTCCAAGACACTGAACGGGCGCTGGGTTTTTGAGGTGAAATAGACTGAGCACTGACTTATTTTCTCCTTATTTTCTATTCTCTTTTCTTTATCTCACCTCAGAATTGGTTTAAGTTGTTCAATGATAAAGTGTGTGTTGGTCAGCCGGTCTGGTAATGCTGTTCGCTGCTCCACTCTGCTAATGATAGTCTGTGAGTGACGGCGTAGAAAGTTCACAGTATACTTCAAGCTTGTCTCACAAAGGTAATCATTTACTCATTAAATCAAAAATATGCTTGGAACACTGCCTTTTTTGAATTACAAGATGGAGTGTGTGCACTTTAGGCAGTCCGGAGGCTGCACTGCCCTCGCAGTTGAGTTCCATCTTTTTCGTTCTGTCATGACATGCCTGGGCATCGATAAGAGGAATTGATAAGCTCGGAGGTATACAATTCCAATGGATTGGACAATTTGGGACTGGTTCTCAACTGGAACCAGTTCTCGATTCCCATCCCTACTCAAGTATCTGTAATAATATGCTGAGAGATGTGTTATACTGCTTACTTAATTAACCAAATAGACCAAAAAGTATAAACTCTTAACTGAGCAGGTTATCACAACTTAGCAGTTTGACTGTTTTTCTTCATTTCAAATAAACATGATGGGGGGGAAATCAAATATTGTTGATTACACACTTATTTTATCTACAATGAGCAAAATGAAAATATTTTAGATGTATTACTTTCAGAAAAAAACATCGATAATTATCTGTGCTTCATTTCTGCAGGGAACCTGTCAGCAGCACCTTAAATCTATTCTAAGGGAATGTGCTCAGTATTTCAGAGACATGAAGGTTTCAAACAACAGGTCTCAACAATTTAAACAGCAATCATCTGTGACTTCACACAAATATAGTGCGCAACACCTTGAGATGAACCTGCTAGGTTGTTATTGTTTCAAAAAATCCACTGCAGTAAATTATCAGTTTGATAATGGTGAGGGAATATCAAATAATACATGCACCAAAGCCTGCACCAAAGTAGAACTTATTTTATGGATTTGGGCCAAATGCATGAATACTCTGCTGCTGCTGTTTCTTTGAGCTAATATATTTTTCATCTCCTTTAAGCTGTGCATTTTTTTGTGATGATCAGGCCTAGTTAGAACAGTATGAGTGCAGTATTTCCTCTGAAATTCTCCTCACAGACATTAAAGCTATGGAGAGATTTAATCAAGCTATTGTTTGTCAGCTGCAAAAGCTACGAGAAAATCAAGATGCTTGATTGTGAGTTCCTCAGAATTCAACATGCTTGTTGCTTAAGTATTAAAATGTTAGGACTGTGGAAAAATTAAAGCAGAAAAAAACTACTGTAGTAATATACTCTGATTTATTGTTCCCTCTATGTTTAAAAAACACCTTTTTGTGGTTGCATAATAAGGTATAAAGTGAAACACATCCAAGCTCCCACAGCCGTCTTGGAACAACATGCGTAGTTACTTTGAAAAGAAAACTAGATAAAAATATGGTCAGTGGTCAGTCAAGATATTATTCACAGACTCTCTGTTTTGCACTAGGGTGCTAGATTATGCATGTGTTTCTATTAAAGCTAGACATTCAACCAAACAGAGAAAACAGAATGTGAAGGTTGAGGCTCTTAACCGTTCGCTTCACTAGAATAGTTAATGCTCCTGCGGTCTTCCAGCCTTTAATAGGCAGCAGAGTTAGACATCTCCAATGAGGCTGGTGAAGTCTGATGAAGAGCACGCATGCGACTTTCTGACAAACAAATCAATATGCAAGGACAGGATGATTTCTCATCACAGAGGCATATTCAATAGGAGTAATTCATGAAGGCATTATCTTTTTCCTAATGCCTCAGTCAAGAATGAAAAGTGCATTAAATGCACTACATTTTGTCCAATGCTTGTAAGTTCAGAGCAGAAAGTCTTAATAGGGCTAGTGAGACCTGTGGTAGTAAGCGCTGCACAATTATATATTGTTCTTATGCATTATTTAATGGGACTGTGGGGAAGATAGTGTTCACGTGCATTTCAAATTCTGTATTAGAGCTTGTAGCTCTCTTAATTGGCTTTCTCAAGAGAGCCAAAGGGAAATGCTGTTCTGGTAGAAGATATTGATCAATATGACCAAATGCAGCTACTGAAAGCATGATCTAAATCAATGTCACCTTCAGGTAAACAGTAGAAGCCGAGAAGCTGCAGTTCAAGACATCACTGTAAGTTATGATGCAATGCTATGCTATGATACGATATATATAACACCCAGCAATTGTATCTTGTTTACATAATGATATCATATCAATTTATTTAAATGGCCATATAAAGGCTCTGACACACAGTGTCAGGAGCAACAGTTTAAGGCTGTGGCAGTGGCAGGATGACTGCACAATTCTGGCTCTTGAGGGAGACAGATGCCACCAATAATTTTCTTATCCAAGTCAACAGAAAGAATGGGCGACTGGCTGGTACTGTGCAGGAGATCTCAAGGGCATAAAATGTGATGCTCTTCTGCAGTTTAAATGCCATATGCTCCACAGCAGGTGACATGCATTTCCCAAATGAATATCTGTGTCAGAACTCTAGCTGCTCTAGACAGGTTGAATATGAGACGTTTGCATTATGATGGCTGCATACCACTGGGCTCAGCTGGATGTTCAATATCATACCACATCCTGCGCTGTATTCCTGAAAGAATTAGCTCTCTACACCCAGTATAGATCTTTATGTGAATCTGTATCCCTCCTTCAGACAGCTAGTGTCTCTCAAAATGACTCTCCACGGCTTCTTTCAATAGCCCCCTACACCAGCGCCCATTCTACATTCTGGTCACACCTCAATGCTCCATTTTACATGTGACACTCATCATGTAGCACCGAGCAGGTCAGTTTTTAAGCACCATCGCTCCCCGCGCTCACCTGTTTCATCAGTCATGGCCCGAAACAAACAACCGCGACTTATCAATGGTTAACAGGCTTGCTCCAGGCACGCATTCATGCTCTGTGACAATAAAAGACAGTTTTCGTTATTCAGATGTACTGCTCATATGTCTGTCTACTCTGGTTTATGCACTTTTCAATTATATATTTGGAGCCTTTTAGAGAGTTTTTTGCTGCTTTGCTTTTACCGCAGTTGAGGACAGTTTGTTCCATTTCAATTTATTGACTGAGTATTTGCAAACAAGTGTTTGCTAGTACTTTTGATTGACTGCAACGTATTTGTAGTGACATAAAGTTTTCAATCCGCCTAGTGTGCATGTCTTTGGACTGTGCATGAGTTTCCTATGATTACTCTAACACATGCAAATAAAAGGTCTGGACTAATTAACGCATTGAAGCCCAGATCCTTCTTACCGTGAGGCTAAATTACAAAAAAACATTGTCAAATGATGAATTCTTTACTGATGAGTAAAAAGTAACTTTCTTTGAACATGGTTATCTATACAAAACTCTCACATGAGTGATCAATAGCTCTCTTTACTGTACAACTTGTATAATATTGCTGCAGTAACCTCTTTGTGTAATATTTTAGTGCTCTTACCTTTTGCTCCAGATGAAATTCCTGATGCAGCAAAGTTGAAAAGTGGGAAGTGTTTAATCTCTCTTGAGGCCTGTATTTTATTCACCTGTACTTCCTCTAGTGTTCAGTACTTAAACTGCACTGCTGCTTTTTTCTGTCACATTGTTACTTGCTAAAAAAAAAACCAAAAAGAAAGAATTCGAGGGTAGTTTCAGTTTAATTGCTTCAGTTCTTCAGTGGCTACTCCTCTGATCTTTTGGCTAGTTGTAATTACACCATTTCTTACACATTTTTTCATGCATCTTGAACACTAAATAACTTGACTTGCCTTCCGGAGAAACGTCTATCTCATTCTGTCAACTGATAAGAACTTAATTGGTACTTATTTTCACTTTTCAGTACTGGTTCATTTTGGCATGCAGAGTCCAAAATTCAACAAATTAGAGTAGAGGGTTTTTTTTTGTTTACCACTTCTTTTAAGTCTGTCATGGTTTGCATCATAATATTCTTTGATCCTTTGTTGTTTATTTCCAGACTATGCATGAATGCAAAAAAAAGTCACTCATACAAAGGCAGGGAGAGTTTTGAAAAGGAAAAGGAAAATTCCTTTGAGACTGAGACGCCTCTCATATCCATGCATGATTGCAATTCCAAACCAGCACACATTTCTGCACAGCAGTGTGATACTGTACATAATAACTGAAAACTCTGCATACCAAAATTTGCTTAGTCTAGAAAAAATTATCTTCAGACCAAATGTGTACATTTTGCAAATGTCAGGTTGCGAGCATAACTCCCCGCAAATGGCTATTTCAATGTGCCTTGTATAGGGACAAAAACAGGTTTATAAATTCTCTTTTATACTCCCTTGTACAGATCAATAGCTTGTGCTCGCTGTTATTCTCCCATTCCTGCAGTTGCTGATAACTCTCTACTGGTCCCGATTTCATAATGCTAACACATGACACCGGCACCATGAGCAGCTGCTGTAACACAATGCAACAGAACGGCAAGTGAGAGAGACCCCTTTAATCTCACCCCATGGCCCGTATACAGCAACCTAGAAAGCAGAAACCACTGCACACATGCCAATGTCACTTTCTTTTTTATGCATTACCTGCTAAGATATGAATTTGTTATGCAGCCGTTTCCTGCCTGCACTTGCGTTGCTGAACATGGAAGTGTTGGCAATAATGCATGATAATGATTATGACCATCCTGCCTGATTTCATTAGGTAAACACAACAGCAAGTGCTCTCAGCTTCTGCTGTAACATCCTGCAACACACTAACAAGCCTAAGACGTGATCATCACCACTTACTGCAACACACATTGCTTGTAAAAGAGGACATCTAAATACATAAGAGCCCTGCTACATGCACTGCTAATTCAAATTACAAATCCAATAAGGCTCAAGGGTATCAACCCTCCTAAGAAGAAACCTCATTAACCTCTGTTTTTAGGAGTCTGTTCAAGTCCCTAATGTTAAACCTGTATGATGCACAGCTTTAAACAAACATAATTTCAATTTGCTCTTTTCACTCAGCCAGTCAAAAACACAAGGTTTAACCTTTACTGAAACTCTTAATAACAACCAGCAAAGCCCCTGAGCTAGCTGCTTGTGTTTGTGATTTTTTACCATATGAGCCTCATGTGACATATATGTTTTCTTGCTCTTAGACATAAGCTGCATCTGTCAGAATATGGAACAATGCCAAGACCTTGTGACAACTTTCATTTCTCATCTTGCTGTGTAATTTCAGTAGACAGCTGTGAAGAGGTGGTGCCACAGCCGTGCAGGAGCATATATACAGTCCTGAGGCTCACTGAGGGTAAAGGAGGGTACATACAGTAGATGCAGCTGGTAGTCAGTTTTTTCCAATAGCACTGCAAGCTGCAGCAACGCTCACTGCACACCCTGATGTAGCAACACAGCTGGCCAATGCCTACATCTTCCCCAGGGGATGTCTTGGAAAGTATTATGCGGATAAAGCTGAGTTATATCAGAGATGACTTTAGTGTAAGCATATTGACATCTAACCCTACTTCAATCTTATAGATTTACAACCCTACTACCTCCATGCAGGCATTCTGGACTCTCACTTCCCCCATCTGTTGTTTCACATGTCCTTTGAGTGATGAACAGATATTTACAGAGACCAGACACTGACCTCTCTGGCCCTACACCGCCTTTGCATGCCAAAATTAGAACAGCCAGAGTCTAACAAACTTCCTACAAATGCAGAGCTGAGGCTAAGAAGGCTCAGCTTATTGAAAAACTGGAAAATGATGAGGCTAAAGAATCCCACCTGCATATGTAATTGCCAGCATTCATTCACAGCACCCATGAGATCATTATCATGCTGCATCAGTGCCTCTGTATCCCTTCATCATCGCTTAACCTGCTCTGCTGATTGTCAAAAATAAAGGTGATGTGCAGCCCTCTAACTCACACAACCAGAGCACACATCCTACTGGGGCCTAGAACCCTCATAAAACAAAATCCAGCTCAACTCAAAGGGACATTAACAAGTTTTCCTGATCATCCGAGCACTGTAGCTCCACAGTGAAAGTGTCAGCTCTCTAAGCAATCAGTGCACTTGGGCCTGATGGGAAGATTTCAGTGCTGCTGCTAATTTATGAAAAGTCTCGGTCTCTGCGTCGTGCTGATGCAGACACGCCCGGGCCATTTCCACATGCGCTCCACTCTCTGGGAATTCAACTCATGTGTCACTGTTTAACCATCTTCATCACACAGTTTGGAGCCACAGCACAGCCGTGACAGGGCTGTTTTGGGCCCATCGGACTCCGTCTAGCAGGCTGTAACAGCACTAATACTATCAATAACTGCTCCACCACGTGAGCTCTGAATATCTCAAGTAGCCTGAAAACATCTCTGATAGACAGACAGCGTACAAGCTGACTTCTGTGACTGACTGCCTTTAAAGTAGAGCAAGATTTGCACATTATACAAGCAAGACATGGAAATAGATATAAAATATATTGCTGCAGACATACAGACAGACATATAGACAGAGATAGATAGATAGATAGATAGATAGATAGATAGATAGATAGATAGATAGATATTGCAGGCCTATTAGGCCTATTCTACATTTAGTAGTTTACACAATATATGCGGCACATCACAGATTTGGCTCCACTTGTCTACAACAGCAAAGAGGCCAAAATCTATCCACACATGTGTCAGAGGTGCCAAAGTCCATTGCACATTTCTCTCTAGTCTACTAAGTGACTTACCAAAAGTGGGACTAATAAAGCTGATGCCGAAGGGTTGGTCCCATTGCACATATTTTCCTCCGTCCACACACTTGTCTCACCGGGTAAATTCACAACGAATCTCAGATGGTTACGAGAGTTCATTTATTCCAAATTCACGCGTAAAACCTTCTTATTAGGGCTCGTCGGAGCTGCTGAAAAATCCGACGGACGTGATGAGCGACAATCTGCTGCTGAAGTGTCATCAACAAGAGCCAGTGGGGGTATCTTCCAGTTACCTGCGTCGGGATGAAACCCCACCTTAAATCCCAGTACGATCCGATTAAGGTTTAAAGGCAGAAAATGAAATCCCCCCCAAAAAATCCCAAAAGAGCTCTGGAGAGTCCGAGGCTTGCGTCCGAGCTGTGTTCAAAGGGGTTAAAGCGTCAGTACGTGGTCGTTATCAAGTCCCCCGCGTACGGGTTTGTTACGCAGAAATACTGTAGATTTAATTACCAATAAATCTCATGCTTGTTATGAATTGCAGCCCAGATTGTGTCAGGACAGATAACTGCAGACCGGGCTCTTTTCAAGCGATATGTTGCGCTCTTGAAAAAGCATCTGACGCTTGAAGGTTGGCGTCAAATTCAGGCTTCAAGTCCGTAAAAAAAAACATCACGAAGGTCGAAAACTCTCCCTCAACAGCGGTTTTCTGGTGATTACAGCACTACAGCGCAGTTATCACGCCTGTTTTACTGACAGTTGTTGGTCATTACTGTAGCATTTCTTGTCAACTTCCCCCTGTCTGAAGCGCAATGAAGGGATCCCACCCATGCGTGGATACCGTGTGTGTTTTTTTCCCTCCTCTAACAGCCTACTACGCTTACCCATGCGAGCAATTAGTTTTCATACATGATTGGTCTGTCCGCTCCCTCAACAAAGCAATGCGGTCGATTTCTCCGGGCGGGATGAGGCAGGAAATCTTGCTGTGTCCCACAGAACAGGCAGCCTTTGAAAATGCGCCTCTACTCCTCATGCAGGCGTCCACCTGCGTAACAAGAGCCCGATATAAATGAATACATGTTGTCACGCCATGATGTCTGGAAGAGAGCAAAGCCAAGTGGCCACTGGACAAATTCTTGGTATCAGAGGAAGCGACTGACACCTCTCATGGACAGTGCAGCACTGCAGCAATGTGATGTCATTTGAGCTGCATTTAAAGCATATACACGACAAAAAAAACAACAACTCTAAGTATCTTTTTTTCTGTGGTGAGTATGAGAAGAAAATATTTTAACATGATGATGTGCTCTTATGGAGAGGAGGCGCTTTGAGGTGTTTGTGATACTCCGGGATGGGCTGGTAAGCTCATGGTCCAGCACAACAAGATACTGCAACGGTGGGGAGGGAGGGAGGGAGGGGGGCGGGGGATGTGTTGGGTCATTGCTGCACTTAAAAAACGCACACACCTCCCCTGTAGGCGAGGACTTGTTTACAGCTTTGTCTTCCAGCTGTAGTGAATATCCTTTTTATTTTCTTATCCTTTTCAATCTTGAATGTCCAACATCATAAGAAGCAGCAAAAATAACTTGACCACCCACGTTGTCTCAGGCAGTACCTCATGCTTTGCTTTTGGACAAGTAGTCCTCTTGAAACGGGATATCTAGCCCATAGGAGAAAAAAAAAACACGAATCCTCCCACCAGAGAGAAAAAAAAACAATGGGTAATCCTCTCAGAGTTGCAGAAGAGAGCCAGAGACAGCCCATCCTTCATCCTAATGTGTACATCCACAAAATGCCTCTAAGAAGAGGATAACATGATTTTTTTTTGTGCATATTTATCCCCCAATGCACTGTCTGCTTGCACAGAGGCAAGTAGTATCAAGTTGTATTTTATACTATAAATGTTACTAGAGTTTCATATTTTTCCCCCTCTCCATGCACTTTTGAAGTTGGTGAAGAAATCCTAACTCTTCCTGCGTGGAGGCCACAGGAGTCAGGACATGTGATGAAGTTATTCCTGAGGGAAGAAGACTGAGATCCATAAAAACTTTCAGAAGCTGTTGCTGTACAAAGTAGTTGAACTGTACTGTCATCAAACTGGACTTAAGATTGTACATTGGATTCCACATCCACTGTTATATAATTGAATTATTTATTGCACGTCACATCTAATTTTTTGTCTCTTTCATATTTCATTTCTTTCTCCACAGCACAGTCCATATTTCTTTTGGACAGTCACTATTTCATTTCAAGTTTTATATCCCATTTTCCAAATATTATAAATCCATTCTGTAAATAGATTATGAAGTAATTTTAACATTATTTTGTTTTATTCCCTTATTTATTGTTACCTTACTTCTGCTCTATTTTTATTCTTTATTCTTCTATGTTACAAAACCGCCAAGACACATTCTTTGTATGCCTGCATTCTTGGCTAATAAAACCGACTCTGATGAAGAAAAGGAATTCAAATCCAAATGATTTGGTTGCAGAAGCATCACACATACACACTTGTATATTAAATAGTACATATTAGACCTGAGAAATGAAGAGAGTGAGGGAAGGAAAGTATAATTCATAGTACGTCTGCTGTCAGTTGAATTAATTAGCTGTAGTGAAAAATGACTTTTGTAACCACATAGGAAAATTTAATATAGAATGAAAATATCATGTATAACAGGTCCCAAATGTAAGAATATAATAATGTGGGGATATTGAGAAATGAAAGCACCATAAACTGCAAGGTTACTGCTCATTATAGCACACCACAGGCACACTTTATGTCCTTAAAGAAAAAGCTGTTGGAACAGTACATCTTTATAGGAATATTTCTTTTCCTGAGGCGTTGCTTTCCTAATAAATATCATGCTCTTACCAGCCGTAATTCTCACATTATCTCCGTTTCACTGCCGCAACATGACAGGTGTCACAATTATCTGATGTGAAACTCTTTGTACAAGAGGAGCAGCATGTTGTAATTAAAGGGCAGTTCATACTGGGCGAGGCACCTCCAGGGTATTTTAAATGGATTGCTGTGTTGTGACACAGACTCATTTTTGGGGACTCGTGCACTTGCAAAGCACATTTCCTCTTTTGAATGTTAATATTTCTACCAAAACATACCTACTTAACTCAAACTCAACAAATACTCACTGCATAGTTATCTATAAAAGGACCTTTAGACTCTAACACACCCTCAAACTAGTTTTGTGCCTTTTGAAAAGACACCAATCCTCCAAAATTTCATATTGCCACAAAATGTGCGGTAGAGTTTAAGTTTCATTATGTGAATTCTCTGAGCCTGATCTGAATGAGCATGTGTGTCCGCGAGGTGGGTGACTGCTTGGGACGCATGCAGCGAATACTGATGGAAAACGAAAAAGAGCCGTGAAGGAAGCCCATCTGCTATTTATATCAGACTGCTCTCCATGGGGCAAACTCCCTCTCACAGTAATGCACTGTAAAAGTGATTGATTAGTGTGATATTGAGAGATTGTCCGTCTTAACTGCCTTCACTCACCAAAATGATGAAATTACTGCACAGTAGTCTTTGAAAGCATAATAGCAGATTAGGTCAGTGTGATCCATCCGCTCTAATAAGGAAACTTACCATTCCCCAAAGTGCAAAACATAAGAAAAGGGGTCTGCACTCAGATCTAGTGTACACCACCCAGCCACTGATACCCTCCGCGGGTGTGCTTAATGACCTGGAACATATTACATACTGTGGTTGCTCAATTTAGGTTCAGGTGTACACAGTCTTTGTATGTGTCCACCTCGAAATGCCATTTTTGACATAACACAGTTGCCCTTGTCGCTGTTTTAACAAATTGCTCAGATCAATTTCCATTAAGGACAATGAAATTCCCAATTTCTTCTCCCTGGCTGAGCCCAGAGGACCACTAATGTGACGCTCCATCAGTTCAATGTGTCAGTGAATGGTCTCGCGTGTGCCCCTACTTTGAATTAGGATTAGAATTAGTGCAGGGACAGAGACAATAAAACGCTGTCTTCAGAAACAGCATCATTACAGAGCATACAGTCCTCTACAGTGGATTAGAGCAGTTGAATCACTCTGTACATTAGCGCACCCTCTCACGGAGCAAAAAGTTCCTCTTAATGTGCTTCAAACCCTCCATCTTTCCATCAAATGCGGAAGCGCTGTAGATGTGATTTCCACTATAAGGGTCACTAACTGGCTTATCAGCAGTGCTTTTTTAACACAGTGAAATAACAGGCATCTGTAGGTAGCAGAATTATTCAGCTGAGGTCAGCCTGTTTGGCATATATACATTATATATGTGTACAGTGTATATATGAAGCTCTCAGTGCCTTTTTGATTTATTCTGGCAGGCTTGTCATCACATCTCTGTACAATCAAAAGTAAAAGTACAATCAGTGTCTTCTAGCGGACTCCAAGAAACATTGGCATCTAAATTATATGCGCGGCAAACAGCAGGAATCTCTGCAACTGCTGTTGGCTCAGCATGAATCAGGGTCACTGGCATGGTGTCTGTGTCGCAAACAACACAATTGCTATATGATATTCCACTCCAACCAGTTTCTCATAGCGAGAACAGTTATGCTTTCATGTTTCATATGTACTGTGTCTCGGCCTTGGCCCTTTCTATGTTAAATAAAAGAAAATAAAACAAGTGCTGACTTAACAACTTTAAGGGCTCTTCAATGTGTCCTTGTATGGGAAATCTTAAAGATAGACATGGGCTCTCTGAGGAAGTGTGAGGTACAGCTCACTCACAAGCAGTTATCTCAGTTTGTCATTATGCTTGAAGTTATAAAAAGAAACTTGCTGCTCTCTAGAAACAAAAGACAAAGCTTTGAGAGTGAAGATAAACATGTTTTGTTGTTAAAATAATAAGTTGTTCATTTTCAGGGAGATCTACAATGATACTTCCTAGTTGTAAGTATTTTAAAACAGTAGAAAATATATCACTGCATGTAATTAAGGATCTGACATGGTACCATATTAAAACAGCTAGAGGATATGTTTAAAAATCAGGTCATTTATTCATCAAGGGTTAAGACTTTTAAAAAGGAAAGATTCAAAAGGTCTCTCCCTTCCTTTCCTAATGAAATTTAAATCACCTCCTCCTGGTCCAAGAGACACCTTCTCAATGGCAATAAAAGAAAAAGCAGACAGGGATGTCTGGCCTCCTTAAAGTGGCTTTCTACAACATTTTTGACACCCTCTCTGTTAATGGAGCTCCTGCACTCAGTAATTCAGACTTTCAAAGAGCACTCTGTTTCACTTTCCACGAGGGCATGAAATAATCCATCACCTCTGTTGTTTTACAGTAAATGAATCTCTGCATGCCTGCTGTCTGAAAACTTTTCTGTGGCTAGCTTGGATTTTGCTGAACATATTTATTGTTGACTTCAAATTATCATGTCACCCCGATGAAGGCTGAGAGGGTTTTTGACATTAATCTTCGTCTACTCTTCTTCAAGGGCAGCTGGACTGTTTTTTTACTCCTTTTTTTTTGATCATGAACTTTGGAGGAGCTGCAAGGTTGTGACATGTTTGGGTTTTTTTTACTCTTTGAATATAAAGATACATGTCAGTTCTTACTGACTGCTGACTGCAAGCAAGAGCTCATCAAGGTGAACTTATATATCAGACTGAAAAAAAACCTAAATCCATATTTCACTTTGCTCTAATAACATTATGAGAAAATGGCATCTACATTATAACAATATGAGTTTAGGGCTAAGGGATTGGCATTACTACTAGCTGTGGATAGCTATGGCATACAAAGTTCATGATTTAATAAATAATTTCCTTTTTTTCCAGTTTTACAACATCGCTATTATTTTTTTTAATTTAAAGCTGCATTACTTGTTTTTTTTTGGCCACCTGGGGGCAGCAGAGAAAGCTGAAAACACAATATTAGCATATTATCACATTGTAATGTTATGGCACTTGTGATATTAGCATTCATTTGGAGTTTTTTCTGATTAATGCAAACCCAATAGTCACTCTTCTTGTTCTGTTTTGGTCTCCATAAACTCTTGAGGTTAATACTGGACTCTTAAGTGGCTAAATGCTCCACTTAGTTCACCAGCTGGTGGCTAACTTTGTTTGTCTGCTGTTTTGTGCTGGACAGGTAGCATTTAACAAAGCTGCCTGCTGCTACAGTTGGAAACAAAGTTGATGGAAGCACAGTTGTGGGTCAGAAAACCATGAAAATGAGCTGATGCTAAAACTCCTCATAGAGTTGAGGGGAAGTGCTGAGTCAGATAATACATTTCTGAAAGTTTGTCACTTAAAGTGACTCCTTTTACGTTACACATAGTAATTTGATCTATTGTTGATTTTAAAAATCCAATTCTGATTCAAGGTATTAATAGTGAACAAGCTTATCCATAGTTATCCATAGTTAAAACAAGTCAAGTCAGAATTTCTCAAATCTGATTCAATATGGGTATTCAGAAAGTCAGACACACACAGTCTATCCGATCCAAACTGCACTTCCTAAGGAACGGTTCAGCTGAGTATTTATATCTAAAACCTCTATTATATATTATTATATAATATAGTTATTACACCCCAAGATCTGTCTGCATGCTGTGGGTGAGGTAACCATGATTTCAACCACTGCCCCTGATGAAGTCTACACAGTCCTGCCGAGAACAATTTCAAATCCCATATTTCTGTGTGTACATTCAAACAGAATTAACTCAACAAAAACTCAGCAGAAAGTGCACGGCTGAACATTACTTTTATTTTCTCATTGTATGCTTTTCTTCTTTCTTTTTCTAAACCATCTATTTTTACATTATGTGCTAATTTTGTCTCAAATTGATCCAAAGTGTTTTTGTCTGTGAGGCAAGCAGACAAAAAAATGAGAATTGCGATCTCAGGAAGGGAAAGAAACTCTCAGCAGCAGATTTTTCAAGGTACCATGGCAACAGAACATTCAAAAGAATGTTGATGAGAACAGCAGGCAAAGAGAGGCTGATTACAAGGGAGACAATTTGTTACTCCAATTGCAAGAGCAACAGAGTCTGATTGCACACACACAAGCATTGTGCCATATTCTTTATCTGGCCCACTGTGCAAAAACACTGTTCTTTTCTGTCCTATCATGGTGCTTCACTCAGAGGATGAGTGAGAGCGGCTGTAGCATCTTAACGTGGAGATGAAGGGCTCAGTCTAGGTTGCTGCTGTAACAAGGCTAGTTTAGCACCTAAAGCGTTGGCAAAGTGATGCGATGTGGCCACAGCTTTGATTGGCAGCGGGATGAGCACCAGACACGCAGTAGGCGGAGACTTTTTTTTTTTTTTTAACCCCGAGAAACTCCATTTCAAATCACACAAGAGGAAGTGGCAATCAACACAGCGCTGCAGCTGTCTATCTTGGGTGGCTATTCTCACTTCCCAATCTCACTCTCCAGTGCTCGGCAAACAGACCACCATCCTGACAAACATAATCACTCACAGCACAGATTCAGAGAGCATCTGTCAGTGGGAAAAAAGCTTAAAAAAATCTCTACATACACACTCAGTTAAACACCTTTTTGCACTGAATACACAACTGTCAGTTACACATTAATAGGTGATGATTGCTCTGTAAAAGTCCCTATCATTACGAACTTTGACAGAAAGCACTGAATAGACCGATAGTTACAGATATGCATTTGTTCAGTTCATTTGCAAAGCAGAAAACTCAAAGAGAATCACTGATGCCATATTGGTTGGATGAATATTTATATCTGATGTTTTACATGAAAAATATGGAGTGGGATAAAGATTTAATGTCACTCAAGTTTTAACTGTTAATTAAATATCTTTATGGTCATATAGCTGTAGCCAAATCGTGTGTCACCAGTACACTTAATTTTGTTTTCTATGTTAAGATGAAGTAGAGCTGCAACGATTAGTTGATTGACAGAAAATTAATCACC
This sequence comes from Thunnus maccoyii, assembly GCF_910596095.1. Classification (NCBI taxonomy): domain Eukaryota; kingdom Metazoa; phylum Chordata; class Actinopteri; order Scombriformes; family Scombridae; genus Thunnus; species Thunnus maccoyii. The sequence goes on from NC_056538.1 coordinate 22,999,978, forward strand.
AACTATTTTGATTATCGATTTGAGTCATTTTTTAAGAAACAAATACTACAATTCTCTTCTTTTGGCTTCTTAAATGTGAATATTTTCTGGTTTGTTTAGTCTTTTACGGTGGTAAACTGAATATCCTTGAGTTGTGGACTGTTGTTTGGACAAAACAAGACATTTTAGGTTGCATCTTGGACTTTGGGAAACAGTGATGAACATTTTTCAACATTTCTGACATTTTATAGACCAATCAAACGAATTGATTAATCAAGAAAATAACAGATTAATCAACAATGAAAATAATCGATAGTTGCAGCCCTTTGTCAAAGTGACATTTATTGGCATTTTAAAAGTATGCATTCTCTTATTGTCTAATAACTTTCATAATATATTAGAGATGCAGCGATTGCAATTTTCCAATTCCGATTTCTGATTTCTCAAAAGTCTGACCTGCCAATTCCAATTTTTGCAACTCGAACCATAGTGCCGCCATCTGCGGAAAATTTGAGACTGATCAGGGCTGTCACCAGTCATGGCCAATCAACTGAAATCCGGCCGTTTTCGATCAGTGGCCGATCAATTGGTGGAATCAAAGATGCACAAGACCAGAACATGCAATGGAGGGTGGCTGGGGCCCATTTACACCTAGAGCATGTTGGATCCAAGCCAGGGTACATCCTGGCAAGGCTACTTTTGGATAGGTGTGTCTGTGTAACACTTTGAACTGCAGCAGTCTATGTTGGATACAAACAGACGTTGAGTTGATCCTCTCTATCGCTAACTGCCAAGTAGTGTCTGAGATTTCATTTGCGAAGTCTTCCTTCCATAACTCCTTTACACTCCTCTATCCAGCTATCAGGTGGAGAAGATAGGAGGCAGGGAAAGTGCTTTTGAACAAAGCTGCAGACCTGCAGATATCTGAAAAAATGTGTTTGTGGAATATCATATTCCCTCCTTAGCTTTTGGAAGGAAACAAAAATGTTATCTCTAAATAAATCTTTAACACAAGTTAACCCTTTCCTTGGCCAAGCCTGGTACTCTGAATCCAAGATGGAGGAGGGGAAGACAGAACTGGCTGTGATAGGGATGGAGGGCAGAGCCTTTCTGTTTAAAATATATCCTTAACTGTGACCATATCTTTAATGAGCCAATCACAACCAGGTTATTTGTGTGTCTATGTTTACTAAGGGGCAGGGGAGCACACAGTAACAACAAGATGGACAAGAGGGAAGCACTATTTCACTCCAACTGAACCCACAGGTCCCTTCCCCTCATGAAGACCAGAGACCCAGTAGGATAATTTCTGGATCTTCACCAACCAATAATAATATAGGTAATTTGGCAATCCCAGGCCCCTGTCTTCCTTCCACCTTTCCAAATATGCTTTTCTTCTAGACACAGTCTTGCTCTATATGAATGTAGATATAGCTGCATCCAATTCCTTAAAAATTGCCATTGGCATTAAAACCAGTACCATCTGAAAAAGAAACAGAAATCTAGGCATGATGGTCATTTTCACCGAGTTAATTCGTCTAGCAAGCGATATGGGAAATGTGGACTAATATGTAAGGTTCTCTTTAGCTTTGTCTAATGCTGGTTTAAAGTTATTTTTAAATAAGCCTTTATGTTCCTGGGTTACTGAGACACCTAATTAGGTAAATGAGTCTTGGATCACTTAAAAGGGAATTTTTCAAATGACATTTGCTGTGCTCGTGCATTGATTGGAAACAATAGACTGTTGGTAAAATTTATTTCGTCACCTGAGATCACTCCAAATTTAGAAATAGTCCTCATAGCCATAGAGATGGAAGGACATGGTTCTGACATGTAGAGTATGAGGTCATCAGCATACAGCCACAATTTGTGAACCTGGCCAGCCTTGCCAATACTGGATAAGTTTGTGTTTCCCCTGATAGAAATTGCCAGTGGTTCAAGGGCAGCATTAAATAGGATAGGTGAAAGTGGGCATCCTTGCCTAGTACCCCTATAAAGAGAGAAGTATTGAGATATGATCTTATTCATACGAACTGATGCTTGAGGACAGTTATATAAGACTTTGATCCATAAACGAAAAGATGGCCCAAACCCAAACCTTTCCAAAACTTTGAACAAATAGTTATATTCTACCCAGCTTTTAGAAAATCAAAACCTCTACTGTTTGCCAGCAACTTATTAGGATGTATGACATCTTAATAAGGTTATCCAAGACATTATCACAATCTTAACTATGGCACTGTAATTGCTGCTAACAAGTGTGGTCTCTGTTCTATCTCAAGCACAATGATGTCAAGGTCTGTAACACAAAACACTTGTTCTTATTGTTGTGCTCCAGTGTAGAAAGCATTTACTAAAGAATTAGTCATGCAGCTTATCAATGTGGCATTGTTACTGGTTATAGCTGTTGTGAATGCAGTCTAGTATATGTCTGAGGTATTCAAGCATTGCTTCTATAAGTAAAGAAGTAATAACATCAAAGTGACAGCAGCAAATCACGGCAAGTTCCCCCACAGATGAAGTGAATTTAGCTTAGGAGTCAGTGAAAGGACATCTGACTAGATGGATCCGGAGGCTGCCATTGTATGAGTTCATGTAGGTGAGTTTCAAGGCTCCACGCCATGGTTTTGTGCTGTAGAATAGATGAGTGTTAGGGTTCAGTGGGTGTATGGAATAGAGGCTACCAAGGCTGAGATAAAAGGAGGATGCCGACTAACACACGGAGGATGGGTGGCAGTGACTAAAGGCCCTACCTGAGCATAACAGCACCACAGAGCTGCTCTCATCTCCTCTTCTCAGGCTGACTCTGATAGAGTGTGTTATCAGTGCAGACAGGCCGGCTAAATCACTGGTTGAGTAAAGGTTAGAGCTACTGGTCTGTTACTTCGCCTATGAGGGCAGGTAGGTGAATGTCAAAGCAGCCTGAATCACAGGGGAACACTTCGGGGTGGAGGGTGAGTCAACCCCCAGGGCAGGCGCTGATTTATGCATTACTTGTGTTCAATGGTGCAACACCATATTAAAGCATGCAGTTCACTGATAAGCAATATGTAATCTACAGAGATCACTGGGTGTTTTTATGTAGAGTACTCTGGATGGGTTTAAGTTTTTCAAGCTTGATGTTTCATTTAGTTATTCAAGTGCAACACACACTGGGTGCGTCGCAGTGGATGATCATAACAGACACCGAATGTGTTATACAGACAGATGAAGCAGTCAAGGTACAGTAGCCTAGATGTGCAGTTTCAGGGAGAGAATGTGATAAAATTGCTGCTTTTAAGAAAGGTTTGACACATGTTGACATTGAGAAATAGGACAGTTCTGACAAGTCAAGCCACTGCCGGAGTGTGGGCTTATGGTGACGACCCACTAGATACGAACAAATTGTGTAACACTGTCCCTGCCACTTCCTTGTTAGCAAATGTGTAAGTAAGCAACCTACAACATTCTCCAACTGTTTACATGGTATTTGCGCAAAATAGCACTTCATTTTGTTTGTGTATGTAATCTTGGAGGTGTGGGACGTACAAAAGAAAGATCCCAGAAACTGTAATAATAATCTTTTCCTCCAAAGACATTTATCCACATCCTGGTAAAGACCAAACTTCTTGGCCCTCCTTTACATCACTTTTTCCTTTGTTATTTTTTGTAGCAAGTCAGGATGAAGTTTCAAGGTGACTTTTGCCCTTATTTGCATAAAATAAAATAGAAAATTCAACTTTGGACACCTCCTTTTTGCATCATTTGTCAGGGTCACGCCGCCTGTTATCCAACAATGATTTGAGAGGCAATTCACTTGCATCCCATGGAAAATGAACAGGAGCGATTTTAAGCCTTATAAAGAAAGTTATGAACACAGCCTTCACATTCATACACATAGGATTAGGTTACTACAATCATTTGACTTGATTTTGATATAGTTTTATAATATATGGTCTCCTGTGGCACACTATTTGTATTTAGGCTCCACTCTCATTAATCATTCTGTGTTTTCTTGTTTGACCTCAGCAAAGAAATAAAAGTGTAAATACACAATGTCCTGTTTCCACCTGGGACTTAGAGTAGATTTGGGATTTGGCTATAATTGAGACTATGCAGTATTCCATTAGTACAGCTGTCCAAATGGGAGGGAGCCTGTTCAGGCCTCCCTGTGTACTGTATCCGCCATTAAAAAAGCCCTCAACACAGGAAACCTTTTTTAACATTATTGGTTTCAAGTTTGTTCTTCTTTCTCACAGGGCATGCTTTTATTTGGGATCTTGCAAGTTATGCAAAATGTAAGTTTGTGAGCAGCTGTTCAGGCTCCATACTTATCATTGGAATAGTGAATGAGATGCATTCAAAGGCTGACTGCGACAACTACTCTGTCTGCTCTGCATTGACTGTCCTTTATCCATAAATCCCTTCGTTGGACAATAGTGCTTCAGGTTAAACAGCTGTTGTTGCTCTTTCCACACAGGAGTCAAGTGTGTGCACAGGAAGAGAGCGAGGGAGGTGGAGTCGAGCCTTTGGCACCTTGCAGATCTGCAACTTCAATAGATAACACTAAGTATGCTCAGAGATTTAGCCCACAGCCTCTTTTTTTCTCTTTTTCCTGCCACTGTCATTTTAACCAGACTTGTGATAGAGCCTGTTTGCTGTGATACCCCATTAATTTCCCCAGGGACTGATCATTCAATATTCAATAGCTACTGTTATGCAGCACCAACTGTGGATCAAGCTACTGAGGCTGCTCTCCCTGACCAATATCACCAGTGCTCAGAACAATCTCTGCAAGGGGATCATAAGATCAGAGTGAGATGTGAAAAATAACCTTGTTTTGGAAAATTTTCTCTTCCACTTGTCAGTTTGTCTGTAAGACTGAGCTGGTGTTACATGCAAATGTAATATGTTCATATGTTCTGTATTAATATACATGGAGGAAAAATGTAAAGTGACGAAGGAATACAGAGTAAAATATAGACAGGCTGTGACACATTTTAATGGGCTGATCTTTCTCTATGCATATGTTTAGCAATGAGACATCTTTATGATGTACTGAATGTTCTTCTGAAATGCTCCTCATGACATGGAAAACACAGGCAGACGTTAATCTATTTATCAATTCTTAATCTATTTAACACTTCTTTTAAGCCATTTTCTTGAAGTGTCATTAAAGTGCTGAATGCATTAAAATATCAGAACCCGAGAAATAGTATGCACAATTACCACTTTGAGAGTAACAGACTGCGTTCAGAAAAAATACAAGCCACACTGCAGTTCTGCAAATAAGAAGGTGAATAGCAATAAGGGCACATGCCTGTTAGCGCCTTTACTGTACACAATCACTGGTAAGAGATGTCGTGTGTAAAGCATGACGGGGACGATCAATTGGTGTTTAATCCTGCTTTGGTTTAACTGCATAGGAGCTTTTTTGAGCAATTAACTCTGGCAATGATGGTTGAGACGGTGTGAAATCTCATTAGACACCATGACAGTGCTGTAACTGCTGTATATATCCACAAACACATTGATATAAAAAAATAGAAACTATCAAATGTGTGATTTGATAGTCTAAACATTCAAATGACTTTTTAAAAGGGAGGAAGGATGACATGCCAGAAGTAAGCCTGTCTCCTAGAAGTTAAGTTTATATACTAAGAAAGGATTTTGAAGGGATATGTTACGTTCTTGCACTGCGTAGAAGTGGTAGATGTTTAGTGTGGTCAGATTGGATGGTGGACAAACAAAACAAAATATGATGCAGTTTGAAAAGAAAAAAAATGTCAACAGTGAAGCTGTTATCAATGAGATGAAATTCGCTGGATTACAGGCTGCATCATTTCCTGTGAATACAGCACAAGAATAGCAGACTCTGCCACTAACAGTGAAAACTACAATATAGAGAGGTAACTACTGATTGTAAATACATTGAATGGCTATTGCGGACAAAATGCAGACCATAAATAGCATCTAAAATAAGTTTTGATTTCATGAAAGTCTTAAGGATTATAATTTTAACCATGATGGTGTCAAACAAGGATTTATTGGTTTTGGAAGGCACAGACAAATGATGCTGTCAGAACAGAAAACACTTGTTATTCTGGATGGCAATGAAAAAGTATTTTGTTTTTTAATTTGCATGACTTTTTGACTTTTGCAGATACGCTCATCAAAATAGTTTCCATATTATATCAATATAAAATATCCAGATGGTATTATGTTTCTTTAAAAGTGTATATGCTGTTGGAAATTAGTGGCATTTACACTAGGTATGATTTCAAGGAGACAGGGTTAGAGGGAAAGTCACTTTTAAAGATTATACAGTGACTTTTGGTTGTTTTAAACATAAGACACTGCACTGCAGTACTCTGAATTGAGCAATTGAAAATCTTGTCAGAGTGCTGTATCTTTTTTAAGAGCTTTCAATGTTTTTATCCAACAATTATCCATAATTTGCCTCAGTGCCAGGCGCAAGTTTATTTAATGAGAAACTGCCAGGTATACATCACAGCAAACACTGTTATACTTTGTTCTCTGTATGCTGTTAGTCAATTGATGTTACTCCCAGACCACAGATCTGCCAGGGAGAGCTTCATATATGGCAAAATTACTGGCTCAAGGTCTGCCCCATGCAGCGCAATCATCAATTCCACATCTTATCTTAAAGAACTAAGGGATTCTTTCTGAACTCTTACCATGGGTGGAATATTGCTGGCACAAAAGCTGTTTACTTCAAGTAACAAAAGAGAGCTCGTAGGCTGAAATGGGAAAATCTGAAGGGGAAACAGGAGATACAGGCTGTCAAATATGCCTGTGGAGTATCCGTGTGAGTGACAGAGGGAGAGAGAAATGAAGAGAGGCAGTTTAACAGCTCAGATCGACCTTGAGTTTTCAGTCTCAAATATAAAAGAACTTAGCACCACCACTACATGTTGAAATTTAATCTAATTTTCTTGACAATGTTCTTGTCACGTTAATGATTAAAAATGCTGTGATGTGACCTAATTTAAGCACTAAATACCATGTGATCATCAATGTCCTTAAGTGAAGCTAATGGACAGAGGGTGCTTTCTCCTTATTCATTCTTAAAATGGAGTTATTTTAGCTAATTTCTCTGAACAAACTTATTAGATAAAACAAAAATTATCACAGTAATGTATGACTATAAATTACCCCATTTAACTTATTTGTTAGCTTTTTTGTTCAGTTAGAAGAATTCAGTTATATTGGGTGCCTGAGTCAAGCAACTTTTTTAAAATCAGATTCTGCAACAATTACAAACTCATCCACTCGCTATCCAATTTGATCAGACAGTGCTGGATATGTGGAAGGCTCCTGGCAGCAGACCCTTCCACTTCAAGTGTTCAGCACTGAGCAAGTCAGAGAGTTTCGTAGTTAGTGAGTGATTAGGACCAGTTGTTGGAGAGCAGCCAGGATCGGAGTCATTGGAAAGGCAGGTAGGGTATAAATTGTCTGTTCGATTCAGACTACTCATCATTCTCAACCCCTCGAGTTAAGTGATTTTTCAATTTGCTCAGTAGCTATGGGCAGTGTGATTGAAACAATGTCAGATCCAATACAAGATTTGAATTGCTATCTTATTTAGTCACTAACCAATCTGTACTCATAGATTAGAGTGCTTCAGTTATTCAGAGATATTGTAGTGTATGACAGCACACAAATCTGATAAAAATGTAAGACCAGTTTCTGGAATTGCATAGCGTATGCCTCTCTGTAGTAACTTGAAATATCAATGCTGCATTTTATTTTAAAATGCACTTTAAATTTTTTTAATATATATTTTTTTGAATATGTATGATGCCAGTAACTACAGCTAAAATCTCAGTAATGACAGACTGCACTGGCAAGATAGCTGGTTTTGTTTTTGAACTGGGTGATAGAGGGTGTTACGGTATTGTGTAGAAAGCCCCTCAACCCGCACCATGAAATCCAGAAAACAAGTTGTAATCAAGGTTGAAAAGATTGAGAACCTCTTCACCACAATATTCAAATATCTAACCGTCTTTGAAATTAATTTAACACAAAAACTGAACCTCTTGTTACCTTCCCGCTTTAAATGAATTTGTGGCAGCAGAATCAGAGAGACGATGCTGAGCAGCTGAGCCTGTTTCAAATTGCAACTGGAAACAGTTGCTTTGCCTACTTATTCTTCTAAATCGATATGAGATGGAAAGATGGAAACTTTATATGAGGCCACTGGAGGGAGGCTTTAAGGTTGGATTTTAAAAAAAAATCTGAGATTGTGTGGAAATGAATAGCATTTTTACACAACTCATCCAAAAAAGGGCTGAAATATTAATTCCTAGTGACTCCTTGAGAGACAAATATAAAATTGGACCTAAAGGGAAATAATTTTTAACCAAGTAATTACTCTTAAATTGTCTACAGACAAAAAAAATACTTAATTTGGGCTTATCATGAGACCAAATAGATACATTTGGTGAATTATTTACTTAAGCTGTCAAACAAATGAGTCAAGACAGTTGGAAGTAATAGTGGCCAAATAAATACAATGGGCATCCTCTAGCAGAGCAGGATGATAGAAAATTAATTCTTCATGTGCCTCCTTTTGCGTCTTTGCTTTGTAGGAAGTAAATGACAGCCAAGAAATGTGAAACAAATGCCAAAGTGTTGGTAAAAATATCTGCTTATTCAATTGTTAAATGGGGTAACATGATCTAAAATCAAAATACTGTACAATCAGCATTAAGGTGGGTGAATAATGCACCATGTACAATAAACTGCATATGACAAAAAGTCAATTTTAAACTATTGTGTTTTTTAACAGCAGAAGGCTAGTCTGAAAAATAATAAATAAATTAATGAAAAGTAATCTCATAAGATCTCTGTTTTCTCCTTTCCGTATGTTAGTTTCAAATACACTAGCTTGCCTAAAGTATTAAGTCGTCATACTTTTGTGTTCTTGGGCTCGGCCCCTTAGTTCCACTTGAAGGTAATATTGAGGCCACAGCATACAATGACATTTTAGACAACAGTGTGCTTCCAACTTCCAACGGTTTGTTGAAGGGCTTTTCTTATTTATTCACAGACAAGGTCAATTTCCAAAATATTTTTCCGAGTTTGGCGTGAAAGAACTTGAATGGCCCCCAACAATCCAACATCTTGATGATGAACTGAAGCACTGAATGTAAGCTAGGCCTTGTCATCCAAAATGAGGATGCTTTTGTGGCTCAATGGGAGCAAATCTTTGCAACCAGGTTCTAAAATCTTGTGGCTTCCCAGAAGTGTGGTGGATGTTGTAGCGGCATATTAAACTCATGGTTTTGGAATAAGATATTCATCAATCACATATGGGTAGAATGTTTGAGTGTCCACATACTTTTGGCCATGTATTGTATGTTATGATATGAGGATGTTCTTCGCTGTATTGGTGCATATGGAAAACAGCTTGATATACTGCAGGTTTTTACTGATATAACAATATTGCCTCAGATATTTAGTCATTATATAGCTAAAAATATGCACTGTGAAGTAGTGTTCAATTAGCTTACTCAAGCCAGTAGAGCTAAAACTATCAAAAGATTCCCCCATTATAGAAAGAGCATCTATTAGTTCCAGTCATTTAATACCTGAGTAGTTATAAAAGTTATGAACCTTCATTTGGATGATCCGAACTAGGCTCTGTGTGAATCCAAATCTGAGCAACACTAATTTAGTCAAGGTTATTAATTTGGTGGATTTGGATCCAGTGGTAAATTGGCAGTCTCTTTTGCAACAGTCTTGCCAAGAATCTTAGAAATATGGCTCTAAATCACGCTGTCAATGAATTTCATGCAGGCACAAGCCAAAAAATCCTTAAGAGCTTCTTTTTTTCCCCAGTTTCCAATAATACCTTAACTATTGCGTTCATGTAAGCAGTGCAAAAAGAAAGCAAGTTGTATTAGAGAGTATTTGTTGACTATAACATATCATTTTAGTTACTTACTCTAATTACATACACAAATATGGAAGAAAGAATTCTGTTTTAGGATGTTACTCAAACATTTGAGCTTGTAAGAGCATTCAGAGAGGTGATTCTGTAGTAAGTGGAGCATAATTACTTCCAATTTGCAGCTTACAGTTTTATGAACTGAGCATGATTCAGATGAGTACGCAGTGAGCCCTCACACACTGCTCTCTACTTCAATCGGTTTTCAGAAACATTCTACACTCACTCTTTTTAAAAATCAGAACACCTCAATTATTGGGTGATGATGATGTATCCAATATCCTTAATTATTTTAACCTCTTTGGCTTTTTTGGTCCATTTGATAGAATGTCTCTCTAGAAAAAAAAGACATAATAAATGCATCATTACTTTTAACTTGAAATAATTGATGATATCCTACATGTATGCATATTGGTTCATTTATTTGCCACTCTTTGAAGGCTGGTCTCAGACTCAGGATTATACATTTGATTTAATTGAAGTTCTGCTCAGATAATGAGCTGAAGTCTGTCCTCAGCTCATTAACTGAATAAAATTAAAGTTTTACAGGAACAAAAAGACAAAACTTCTAATTTAGATGAAATTGTCAAAGCACATGAAAAAAGCCCCCGAGAAGGAATGGTTTGCTTGATGCCTCTAATATCATTACAACATATAGGACTTCCCAGAGATTAAAACAGAATATCAGAATGTAAAGAAATGATGTGGATCAATTATTTACATATCTCTGATACTATCATTTTCATATATTATACAGTATTTTATGAATACAGATTCATACGGATTAATATTATAGCACTGATTTATACTTCGTTTAGACTGAATTTCTTTATGTGACCTTCAGTATTTTCATACCAGCACAATGCTAAACATGCAAGTTTATTCATAGCTTTACATGATATTTAATAAATAGTGGTCTTGAAAATAGCAGCCAGACAAGGTAATGTAAAATATCTTGGAAGGAGAGCTGGGCAATAATTGATATTATATGGATATCATGATATGAGACTAGATATCATCTTAGATTTTAGATATTGTAGCATTGTGATATGGCATAGGTTTTGTCTTGGTTTTAAAGGCTGCATTACAGTAAAATGATGTAATTTTCTGGACTAACCAGACTGTTCTAGCTGTTATATTATTTGTCTTCTCCCACTTAGTCATTATATCCATATTACTGATGATTATCAAAAAACTCACTGTGTAAACTGTGTAAGCACCAGTAGTCATCCCTAGAATATTGTCGCAATATCAATATTGAGGTATTTGGTCAAAAATATTGTGATTTTTGATTTTGTCCATATTGCCCAGCCCTAAAAATATGACTGCCTCTAAAACACAGTGCTTGTAACAAAATATCTCTCAGCCAGATTACATTCACTTGACCACTTGAGTTGCTACTTTAAACAAGTAGCTTTAAATTTGGTATGTTACATAAAGACAAGAGTCTTGTGTGTACAGATTTGACAGCTCTCCCCTGAAACCACGAAGCCGACATGCTGCAGAAAGGGAAACGAAAAATGTCAAGCTATAGATCTCTGGTTTAACTGACTATGCAGTTGGAGTCTTCAGAGAATGGCACACTGACATTTGTTAGCTGCCTCTCGCTGTAAAACTGGCTTTGCTTTGCAGGTGATTTTCCAAGGTCTATTTTTGTCAGATAATGACTCTCATTATAAATGCCTTCGCTTTACATTGCTTCTACTGCAGCAATCGTGTTCAATAGAGATACTTAGACAACAGCGGCGGTGTGGTGTCAAATGCAGTGAATCTGACCAGTATCCATGAAATAGCTGATGGATTGTCAGGTTTCCCACATTCTTGTTCAGAGCAGAGGTGGAGGTGCCGCCCTATCAGAGTGTTCTTCAGCGCCTCCAGCTCCCTCTTGATTGCCTGACATTCTTTATCAACAGTCAAGTAATACTGTTCCCTTGGCAACAGTTTCCTGCTGATACAAAGAATCAGGTATCACCTTGAAAGTTTAAGAGTGTGGTTGGCAGCCTCAGTGTTTTCATTTGCGTGCAGCGGCACCATCATTTTCAGGAGGAAACTAGGATTTAGTTGTCAGGTTTAAGCTTTTATTTTCGTCCCCTTCTTGCACTGCCTTACATTCAGGTCATGACATTCTTCTATTTATTCCTCTTCAACACCTCTGATGGGTCACCGCAGTGCCACACAAAGCGCCTCTACAGAGCTATATCTGTTCTCTGTTAGGTGAAGGTCTTCTCTTACATGTCAAATCTCAGGCACTCTTTTAAGATGGGTAATAATTTAAACTGTAATTTAATTCACATTTTATAATGTATAATTCAGGCGACTTTGAGATTAGGCTCTTTCAAGCTGCCTGGGTGAGAGATTTCATTGACATTTTTTTTCCCCTCATTTGACCTTTTAGGACTGTGATGGGGGATCACAAAATGTAATTCAAATTATGCCATTAACTCCCTGGCCAGTGCTGACATTCATCAGCCCTGAATTACATGGAACAATGTTATATTCACCTGCGTAGCACATCAGCAGCACAGTTAGTTTCATGTAATACTTAATTTCAGCTATTTTCTCCGAGTCATGAGAACACTGTCTCTTCACAGGCATATGGTATTATTCTCTCTCATTTAAAGCTACAAGAGAGATTATTTGGCAATATACGTGACTCATAAGAATTTAAAACTGTTTGCAACTTTCACTATTCATGAACTACTGTTTGTTTTGCTGGAAAGATTTCTTGTCAGCTTGCTATTACAAATTAAAAACTGCAACTTCATATGTTCCAATATTTGACTTTTCTTGCATATAATATTAGACAGCTTATAAAAACAAGAGTTGATGAGGTTTGAAGTAGATTTTTCTTTAAAACATCTTTTTTAATGCATGAATCTGAAGGACATTACTTGCTATTTCCAGTGTTGGGCAGTAACACATTACTGAACACACATTACAGTAAGGTAATTACTTTTTTCAGTAATGAGTAGTGTAAGGGATTACAATTTGAAATGAATTGCATTACAGTTACTAATCCCAGTAATCCTCCGTTACTTTTACAAATAGGTGTCTGTGTCGCCACTGTCTTACCAGGATTAAGGGGGAGGATTGATATCAGTATCTGTGTTCAGCTGACAGGCTGCTCTGGAGGAGGAGAAATGTGACTTGCAGTAGTCTTAGTCGTCTTATTCACATGTTGTGTGTTATTAGCTAGCTTTCTAATGTTAGCCACAGGCATCCTACATTCAGGAGTCAGCTGACCCTAGTTTAGTTCAGAATTGGAGGGTGTGTGAATCATGGATGTATTAAGTTGCTCAGTGGCGTATGAAGCCAAAAAAGTTTGACTTCTGACTATAAAATAACCCGGGTCTTCTACATCTGTGCCCAGTAGGTCTATCTGTGGACTACAGTATCTACATGACACACCCACTTTACTACATGATACACCAACTTGGTAAGATTTAGGCATGAACAGTAGGATGGTTGGGGTTAGGGGTCAGGGGGGTATGTGCAGTGCGCATGATGGACCTGGGAATTGTATTTACATGGTTTGGCCACCACGTCAAATTGGCTTCAAAGCCCGGCGCTGTATCTGATGGTCAGTGAATCCTTCCAAACTGAATCCTGCCTGCTTGTTAAACCACAAACAACTCATATTCTATTTCTACATGTGTTGAATACAAAAGATGCAATGTGTGTGTGTGGAATATTTTGAGTTGTATAAAAGCAACTTTGACAGAGGTAACGGCTGGGTAACGAAAGTAAAGTATCGAGTAATGTAAGGCGTTATTTTTTCTGCTGAGTAATGAATAAAGTAACTAATTACTTTTACAATGAGTAATGTATAATCAGTAATAAAAATTTCAAGTATCTTGCCCGATGCTGGCTATTTCAAGAATGTGTGTGCATGAATTTTATTTTAGCATTTCTGACAATCATTCTGGCACATTGGAGAATTAAGGATATGAAACATGTTACCTCTAACATGGGTTTCATTTAGATGCAATTAAAACATTTATTTTAGATTCACTGCTAAATTCTACACATAATCTAATGATCTAATCTAAAATCTAATCTTAATGTCCAAATGGTGACAGTACTTGAGTAACAAGAGAATTAGGTTACTGGATTATGTTACCCTTCTCACCGCCAAAGTCCCACCAAATGATACACTTTCATCTGGTGTCTGAGTTCTTCTCATGTCAAAGGTTAGCATGTGTCAAATATTAGAGAGGGAGGCAAACTCGCCAATGGAAAGAAAAGATTTGAACATCACAACTGGCTCACATGGCCGGCTGATCATCATGGGTCAAAGGCTTTATAACATTCACTTATACGGCCGCACTTCAGGTGCACTCATGTGCACAGAGTGAGCTGTGAAAAGTCTGTAGTAACTGTCAAAATAGAGGAAATGTGAGGAGACGTGCAGACATATTTTTTAGTCTGCAGGCTTTTTAAAATGGCTCAGGCTAAACCAGGGTGTTTATATTCATTTGTAAAAAAATATCCAACACCTAGATGGTCTAGGAAAGCTGCTGTTGTTTGCCCATTGATTTGCAAATAACTCCTACCTAAATGCAACCACATTCTCATTAGTAATTCCTCTAAATGGATGTACTCTCCTCAGCTACATCGACTCTGCAGTTTTGGACTGGCATGTTGTTAATTTTCGGACTGGCTTTAGTCTACTGTCACTGTTCATATATACATTTGGACTGACTGGAGTTGAAAGCAGGTATTATATAATATAATTCTCATTTATACTTTAATGGATTACTACTGATTGAACTGTCTAATAAGCAAAAACTGTTTGCCAGTCTAGTTCTTCAACACAATAGAGGAAAGGAGTAATTATCATTTGGACTTTGCTCAACATTGGCTACTTGAATGAGAAAATAATGATACATAGGAGTTTACACTGTAATCTGTCATTACTGAATTTGTGAAGGTTCTATATAAATGATCTGCATGTCATATGCCTTATTTTACAGGTCTGCAATTTCCTTATGAAGGAACTATGTAATTTGGAACTAATTACAGTGAAAATAGAGAAAAGGTTTTGGTGTATTTAGGTAGGATTAAGTTGGTTGTGTTGAGCTTGTAAACAGCTGTTGATTTCCATGAAGTTCCATTTAATGCAAAATAAATATTCATTCCTTATGCATTCAATGGAAACTTCAAAAGTTGAATTTCATGCTTGCCTGTAGATAAATTTAAAAATTCTGCATGCTCAACTGTGCACTTACTAAAATACTAGGTTATGCTTGCATTGAAAGATTTCCAATTGACAACAAAAACCTTCTTCTGCACACTGTCAGCACTAATAGTACATTTAATGAATGGATATGTTTATGTAGGTGTGCAAAAAATCCTTTTCCTGTATGGCTACCTATAATTATTTTCATATTGCATAGTAATTTCCAGGAAACTTTCTTGGAAATTATAAGTAAATTATGGACCTGTAAAATGAAGGGTTATTATATATTGCTATGATGGAGCATTTAAATGTACTACTTGACTGGACACATACAACATTACATTCAACCCTAATCTTATATTATATATGGTTTTTTCGATTAGTAAAATGAGAGACAGATGGAGTGCGGCGTGCAGATATACAACATCCTCGTGTCAGTTTGTGAATACAGAGAGGATTATATGTGTCATAAGATGTGAAAAGCTTGTAAGTGTGAGCCGCTGCCGGGTCACTGTGAGGGCCAGGGTGAGCAAATGCCCTTCAACCGCTTGAAAATATGATTCCCACTCTAGGGGAGATTTGTCAAGGCAACATTGATTGGGACTGTGGTGGGAAGGGTGACACGCACAACATGCTGAAACAAGCATCTTCTCAGCCCAGAGCAGCAATACCAATATTTCATACTGATCTCTTTCCAATAGGTAGCCACAACCACAAACACGGACACACCAGATTTACTGCTGCTTAAAAATGTAATTATAAGGCTTGACAAATAAAATCTTTCATCTGATCATTTGGTCAGTGAGTGTGTTATGGGTGAGAATCCCTCCTACACAGTGGGAATTTTCATTTTTCATTTTCTCTTTTTTTATGTAGGATGTCACATTGATTATTGTGGATGTAATCAGCCGACTTGGCAGTGTGATTAGTAAAGACAAATCTCAATGTTTTGCTGCTTTGTGCTGTCTTCACTGTTACTGTGTACCGCAGAGGAGAGTCCCATTAACAAAACAAGTCTGTGCACAGAGTTGTTATAATGATGCAGTTTATTTTATCAAATGATGTCACTGTGGTATTATCACAGTTATAGCCCTGGTGGATCCTAGAAATAAGCCAGTGCTCCTTGCCAAATGCTTCCTAATGAACCGTGCTGTATCTCTTGTGTAGTCAAGAGCATATTGAGCCACACACACACTTGGGTATGAAAATCCTGCATATGACAGGTTAGCTCTTAATGACTGCACTTTGCACCATGCAAACGAGGGATACAAATGAGGGGAAATAAAATATTATTTAAAGCAGGACGTGTATTTTTCTGGCATGGTGGAAGTCAAATGAACACCATGTTTTTGCTTCCAGGAAGACAATATTCTTCAGTCCACAAGAGCTGCACAAAATAGCAATAATTCCATGGGCTTGAGCATGATATAAAATGTTAGCAGACAATCCTACATAACGTTTGTGACATATAAGCTAAGTTAGTAATTTATACTCAGTTGGAGACTCAGTTGGGGAGTTAATTCCTCATTATGGAAAATGCATTGCAATGTCACCACCATCGATTTATATAAGACTCTAGTGACACTGACAGTTTGTAAACATATTCCTTTTCTTAGACCCAGTGGATTTATATGCCTGAGTGGGGAAATTAAATAGGAATATGTGGACAATTAAATTAAATGGCACTAATTGCTTCAATCGTCAGTTTACCATTCATTTTTTAAACAACACCATAGACGTGGATTTATCCCTCTTCTGTTAAGGGTCTGATGGCAGCATAAAATTTCCATTAGCAGTGTCTCTGAGCCACAAAATCTGTATTTTCAATGCTGACTGCTTGCTTTCTTTTTCTGTGGAGCCTTCACTGGTTTTTCCTATGCCTGCCAAATATGAAGTTAACACTCCACGACCAACAACTATCGTTTTCAATGCATCTACAAAAAAAGGAAAAAGCTTATGAGGATGGACTTATCTGTCTACACCACACAATCCAGGGTTTCCCTCAGAAAATTGTTTAGCCGAGGTGGTCAGCCATCCAGATCCTGTAGCAACTCATCTTGTGATCAGTGTAGTTTGTATATGACAGCCTAAACAATAGTTATACTCATAACATATATGGTATTTGCTGCATTAAGCAGCATATCTACTCTGTTCTCTTAAGATTATGGAGATATTGTGTGTGCTCGATGTTGCTGCAGTGTCATTTGAATTGTCACTCAAGATAGCCATCACACAACACTGTGAGTTACATGAAAAGGCTGTCATCACTGGTATCTAGAAGGCATCAGCACACCCATGTTTCCATTCATAAGGCAATCTAATTTGCCAAGATTTTTGCTGTAAAATCCTTATTTGAGGTCAAAACTAATAAAAAAGTTCACCTGCACCATTTCTGAGCTGGAGAAGACTGCTTTCCAGCACTATGCCATTGCTGATATTTCTCACATTTGTTGTGACTGTTCACAGTGGGTGATATGACAAGATATAATGTGTGGGGAGATTTGGCCATATGTTGTAAGGAATTGTGGCAAGTATTGCCAAAAAATAAGCAGGACTGATTTATGGTCATATTGGATTTTTTTACATTATTTTTGCATCAGTGTGATGAAGTACTTTGATTCATCAAGTATTTAATGTGCTGGATTATCCATAAACATAGAGATCTTAGTGAGACTTACTGAACAAATTTCAAATTCCTCCAAATTAAACAACCACATAAATTGTTTGACCATGTGCACTCCAACGGCACTCCAATCTGATGCCCTTATTGGCAGCCATTCGTCAGCATAACTTGTCTGTGCTTTCCAAAACCATTACAAATCACTTTTGTGACAACGCAACGGTTAAGGAACCACTTTGTGGTTTCTGTGTGTAAACAGGGAAAGATTGATTGGGAAAGATCATGGTTTGGGTTAAAATGATCACTTTGTTAAGGTTAGGGAAATATGTGGTGTGAGTTAGAGTTACTACATCCTTAAAGTTAGGCGACCTCTGTCGTCATGGCAACAATAATAACCATGGGGTTAATTTTAGGTGACAATAGTTAGTTTTTTAAATAATCTTCCCAACTTGTGGTTGGAAATGTAAATGGGAAACGAACAGCGGTCTCCTGTGGCAAAGTCCACTCTTGGGTTATGACCTCCATCCACCCCTACTAATCCAAATGTGGAACTTTGTCGCCATGCATAGACATCATCTCAACTGCTCCACTGCTCCAGGTCATAATTACTACGGCTGCTAAATGATATCTCTCACTCAAACATAACTATGTTGTTTTTGGGTGACTGACATATTGTGTCATTTTTCTTGAGAGGACTCATAAATAAAGCTTTACTATAACCAATAGCCTCTATGCTGCAAAAATACACTCTAATCACACATTAAATATAACAAATGATTGGAATAAGAACATATTGCCATCATCTGAAGTAGATTTCCACTAAAAACTGAAGTGAATGGAGTCAGCCAGTATGGAGAATTTCAGCACCCTGGAGAGCGACCAACACACAAACAGTCCGCTTGCTGCAGCCGAGGATGACAACTTAATGAAACCCGCCTGGTGGTGATGAGGGCAGCCTGACCCCCTCTTTGATGAATCAAGTGCCTCAGCTCTCACAGGGAGGATGAGGTTAGCATTCCTTGTGCCTCTACTCCCAATTTTTACTTTACCCTGCACGGTCAGCATTTAAAATTACACTCAATGTATTTTTTTTTATTATTATCTTCTCATTTATCATTCATTTGATTTGGTTATTTCCTTTTATTTCATTCCTAAAATATAAATGAAATACTTTGCAGGGGCGTCAAGGTTCAGCAGTCCTGTGGATTGCCACTGCAAGTCCAACGGCACATCCTGTCAGTTATCACAGCAGACATTAATCCCCTGAATTTCGGGGTCTCAAACCTCGCCTTGGACAAATGAAAGAATAGATGATAAGGATGTCCTGAGAGAATCCTGCTTACTCTGAGTCCAGCTTCACTCACTGCCATTTTAACTGCACTAAATCAAATGTTGGCCTGAATTGACTAGAGGGAAAAGTGGCTGTCTGTAAGTGTGTGTGTGTGTGTCTTATTTTGTATGGGCTACCCCTGAACTCCCCGTGTCTCAACTATAGCTGAAAAATGAAGAATAACAGGGCACTGCAGGTGGTTACATGTATATATCAAAATGAGTAAACTGAACTACTAACTGATAATTTAATAACTTCAATGATTATTTGTTAATCGTTTAAATTATTTAAGAAGCAAATATGCCAAACATTCTCTGGTTTCAGCTCCTCAAATGTAAGGATTTACTCATTTTCTCTGTTTCATATCATTGTAAATTGAATAAGATGTATTCACAGCAGACATTTTGACTGGTCAATGTAGGGAAAAGCACAGGTGTTACTAATAACATTAATGATGGCTCTGTCAAGTGCCTCAGTAAGACAGTATGACAGAGTGCCAGTGAGTCAACATGCACAATAACACGACCCTGAAACTGAAGCAGCTGAATGGAATTTAGTCAACATTACCATTTACACCTGTGCTTTTCCCACTGTGACATGTAGAAATGTCTATAGGGTTTTGGATTACAGCTGCAATGATTAGTTGATTAATCGATTAGTCAAACGACAGAAAAATAATCTGCAACTATTTTGATAATCAATTTATCATGTAAGTTGTTTTTCAAGCAGAAATGTCAAACATACAAGTTTCAGCCTCTCATTTGTGAGGATTTGCTGGTTTTATCTGTTTTATGTGAAAGTAAACTGAATATATTTAGATTTTGGACTGTTGGTCAGACAAAACTATCAATCTGAAGATGTCACTTTGGGCTTTTTTCCATTAATTTCTGACATTTCATTGACCAAATGATTCATGGAAACAATCGATAATAAAAATAATTGTTAGTTGCAGCGCTATTTTGGATTGTTGCATGGACAAAACAAGCAGTTTGAAGATACAATTTTGGGATCTGGGAAATTGCAAAGGGGCATTTTCACTATTTTCTGACACTGGATAGATTAAATCACTGTTTCCCAATCTATGAGTCGTGACCCTCACAAAGGCTCACATGATAACTCCATGGGATTGCAAGATGACTAACAACAAAGGAACCAGAAAAATAGGCCTCATATCTCTGCAAAACAAAATAGTGCTTATTTTTTGAGACTTCCCTGTAATGTTTGCAATTTTCTGGTGAATGACTGGATAATTTGACCTCTTCTAGCCTCTAAAAATTAAATAAGAGTAAAGATATATCTTTGGTAGAACAGGTCACAACCGGGGATGATGGGTCACAAGTTAACATTTGTTTCAAGGGGTCTAAAGCCAAAAAGGTTGAGAACTACTGGACTACATGATTAATTAATTAATCAAAATGTAATGTAATGTAAATTATCATTAGTTGCAGCCCTATTTTTGTCTTTATTGTTCAATCATGACTCAAGTTTCAGAGCATTTCAGCAGCCACCCCGAGTTCTCTTCTTACTGTAGGTAATCCGCATCGCTGTCTGCATATCAAGATCTTTCCCTGCTGATAACAGCAAAACCACCTACACTGTGGTGAAGAGGGTAAACCTGTGTGACATCTAAGTACTCCCTTAAGTACATCTTAGTAAACCTGTGACATCTAAGTACTCACTTAAGTGTTTTGTGTGATTCTGTACACGGGCAAAAGCAGATTCTGAGAAGTGCAAAACAGTTTCTGGTAGAAAATTGGTAAGTTTATGACACTGGCAGATAAAAATGGTAATGTGATGTAACTATTTGAAAACTTTAATAGCCACAAAATGATGTAATGTGACAGTGATTCGGTTGGATCCATCTGGGAATGAAAGCAAACTTGTTTCCGCTTTTAAATAGAGCAGTTTGCAGCTTTCATCTGTGGATGGAGAACTTGCTCACCGCTGTGTGAGAGACAAGTTTGTTCTTCACTGTTGATTGTTTTGTTCATGACAGATGAATTACATCAACAGGTGTCTAATGCAGCACGCAGTGGGTTGTAATTTACAAAATCAAGGTTACGTTGCCATTGTAGAGCTGAAGAGGTAATATACCTATAATGATGCTAAATACTATAATAAAGCTGTTTTTGTTTTTTGGCTTGACAACCAAATATCTTACAAAGCCTGTGGCTCGCTGATGGCACTGCTCTGGATCACTGAGCAGCTGGAAATCAGTACAGGTGTGTGTGTGGTTGTGAGTGAGACTATTTGTTGTTAGTATTTGTTCCAGTGTGTGGGCATAAAGTGTATCTTGAAAGAAAGACATTTTTATGTAAAGTTACTGCAATAACTGTAATAATTGGCTGTATTACTATACGTTTTTCATACTTTATTGCAGGAGTGCAAGAGTTATACATATGATATTGTTCATACCTACATCATTCCTACAACATTTATATATTTTATAGTGTGAAATATTAATAATAGAGAAAAAAAGGGGGAAATAAAATAAAATAAATAACTCAATAATACATACACAAAGAAAAGAAAAGAAAAGAAAAGAAAAGAAAAGAAAAGAAAAGAAAAGAAAAGAAAAAAAGGAAGGACATTAACTCCTCTAACTCTTCAAAAGTATTATCATACTTAAAAATTTAGTCCAACTGAGGTTGGAAACTTCTTATGCAAAAGGAGATATGGCCAAGATGGCAGCGAAGTTGCAGACAATATAAACAAATACACAATATAAAGTCAGGCAACAAATAAAATTGTACTAAAAACAGATAACAATAGTAGGAAGGCTAAAATAAGCCTGTTAACAAAAGAGTCAGTTACCATAGAATTTACAAGAGCAGAAAACATTCAGTGGAGTTTTTTGTTAACAGACAAATATTATGTTTACATTCAATGGTATTCAACAAAACGCATTGTGCATAGCCTTGAGGTGCAACAAAGGTCTTGTGTTGTTGTGTTTCCTTTCTCGTAAAACATTTGAAAAGCTGATTCTTCTTAAAAGTTTACTGGCTATCAGTCTTCCTCTTTCCAGCCTTTGTCGGTGCATTCTGGTGTATCCTGGCACATTACCACCACCTGTGGGTCTGTGAAATAGTGTGAAACCATTGGCAGGATTGTGTATAGCGTCATCCACGTGCACATCCATGTGAGCATCTACAAGTCAAAACACTCACAGGGTACCTTTAAGGCCTTTTCCCCCAACTCTGTACATTAGGGATAGGCAGTTGATACAGTATGTCTTGTAATCCAAGGTAATGATTAATTGAATTGACTATCTCCATATGATGTCACTCCCTGTGGGGGGAGAAGTTCAGCCAAGGATTTCTGTTTGGTCTGTGCAATGATAGGGTCAGCAAACTCTCTCAATGTATAAAATTACAAATAATGGACGCTCACACAGTCTCTGTCTCAGTCTTTGTCTGTATCAAGCAGAATGATGAGAACATGGCCATCTGCCAGTTATCTTAAGCTCCACACAAAATCAATATTATAGGTCTAAAATGCAATTTGATCCAAGAACATAACACTATAAAATAATCTTGGCCTACAGCTGCTGTACAGTACAATCACTAGCACCAATATTACTATGAATAAAACCCTGCTTAGGACAAAACCCTGCCTGTAAAGGAAAAACAGGAAAGCAACATGCACAGTGTAGCTTAATAATAATAATTTGCTGGGAAAATACTTGTTATTTTTAAAAAAGAGAGGTTTCACAGTGGTCCTTCGTGTGTTCAATCTAATAGTCCACAGATGAACTCATTTTCGGTTAATAGCAGTCTAGCTCTCCCTACCCGCTGATGCTTCATGAAGTCTTATTTCTTTTTCTTCTATATCTTATAAGCTCAGCGGTAGATCACGGTCAGTGAGGGGAAATAATGAAGGCTTTGTTATTGAGTTAAACATTTTTTTCTCACCAGTATGAGATGAATGTCTGTATAAGCAGACGTGGGTGCACAGTGTCAAATCCCCTGAAGGAAGTCTCTTCTGCCCCCAGCGAAAAAACCTCCCACCCCATCCCCTTTCATCACCTACAACCCCCCCCCTCTTTTCCCTTTTTAAAATTTTTATTCACTGCTGTTGGCACCAATAATCATCACAACTTTTCACCTCACTTGAGGCAGCACCACACTGTCAGGCCCCGCAGGCTTGTGCACATCATTTTCTCCCCAAAACATTCCCTTTAAAGCTGAAGGACCAGCCCTCCTATCACAGCTCACACGGGAGCTATATCTAACCAGCTCCCACACAAACATGTACTCTTGTCAAACTTTTCAGCGAAAATGTTAATGCTGTGTAATTGTGTTGATAGAAAAGACCAATTTGAATGTTAAATCAAGCTGAGCTTACTTAAAACACATTTTTATTCAGCTATTATGTTGAGCCATGATAAACCGGTAGATTTTTATGCTGTCCCACCCAGGGTCATCCCACCTGTTTCTAATTGAATATCACAGCTGTACTATTTCATTCTGGCAAACAGTGCAAATCTATGGCATCTCAATTAGCGAGTAAGGTGCTAAAAATGTGCTACTTCACTTTTCCTTGAACCACTAGCCACGTTGATTAGAGAGGAGCAAAGAATTAAAGGAGTTACTGGAGGCAGCAGGGAACACAAATTGTTTCTCTGACTTTTGGTACTGAGTCGAGACCCGGCTGACTGTATACCAGTGTTGTTAGAAGTTATTGAAGCATATTCCAAAGTTTCTGGTTATAAAATGAATTGGTTCAAATAAGAGGCTATGCTGGTTTCTCAAACGTGTTCCCCTAACCTACTATCTGCATTTAATTTTAAATGGTATGATGAGATAAAACTAAACTCCGATATAGGATAAATTATTACCACTAATATGGAAACAATGCTAAATAAAATTCAAGTGAATCTGGATAATTGCAGTAAGTTATGCTTGACGTTATGGGGGAAAATAAACACTATAAAGATGGTTATAGTTCCACAGATAAATTACCTAATTGGAATGATACCAATATGTATTCCACAACAATTCCTACTAAGATATAACAACATGATAAAACATTTTCTTTGGGATGGAAGAAAGCCCATAATTCAAATGCATAAGCTCTGTCAGCCAAAGAAAGGAGGAGGCCTATCATTACCAAACATAAAACATTACAGTATCTCTTTTGAAAAGGCTAAGCTTGCCAGACACTGGCATGGAACAAATTGTGAATCAGATTGGATCTTGATTGAACAGGAACTTACTTCTCCTTTTAAACCCATCGAGGCTCTAGCACAAACACCAAAAAAGGAGAAAAATGATATGACAAACCCCATTCTAGCATATTCAAAGATAGTTTGGCAAGAAGAAGTATATAAAATATATTAGATCTCTCATCAAAAATATGCATCCATATGGTACAACCCCAAAATGAAAACAGGTAAACAGACAATTTATTGCGCTCAGTGGTTAAGAAAAGTTATCAGAACACTAAATGACATATTAGAAGAGGTCATTGAACTTCCATCGAGAAAAAAATCCAACAGAGCACTACTTACAAATACCACCAATGTTTCATAAAGCATCAAAGTGGTATGAGATATGTCCTTGGGTAGATATCAATGGTTGAAAAAACCTTAGGATGATACGGGAAAAAGACCTGGCTTGTACATTTGACGAAGAAACATGGGAGAGGATTCTTTCCAACAATGGGGAATATATCAGAGAAGCCAGAGGCAAATTTATTCAATACAAAATACTTCGTAGATATTATAACACTCCAATAAGACTCAATAGAATGGGTCTAATTACAGACAGTTTATGTTGGAAATGTAAAACAGAACAAGGTACATACATGCATGCATTATATGAAGGTCACTCCTTTATGGAGGAATGTTCTGGAATATATTTAGGTGAATGGTTAGAGTGGGAACTGCCCAGATCACCAAAGCTGTGTCTCCTTGGGGACAAAACTATAATACTCTTTAAATTTGCATTTAGAGTATTAACAACTGGCAAAGAACCTCAAACTCTGAAAATGCAGAGGGAACAAATGATAGAATCTGTTGCATGTGAAAAGATGTTGGGAAGATTGAACTGGAAAAATGGTTCCAGTTGGTTAAAGAACAATGGGACAGCCTTAGCGGGGATATGTCTGTAGGGAGCAGCCTAACCCTGACAAGAATCTGATGGTTTTGTATCTGTAACTGTCGCCATGTACTAATGTTCACCACATTATTGTAACCAAATAACTGCCTATCTTATATCAGTCTGTTTGGTTGTCTGCCTGTTTGTTATTGTTTTTGTTTGTTTGTTTTTTAATTGGTATTTTATATAAAATCCAATAAAAATCTTTCAATTTAAAAAAAGTGCTTCTTTATCCATGAATAGATTATTTTTCAAGTTCTGTTTGTACCACGCCACAGAGAGGGCTGGCTGCAGGGTCAGAGTTTCATTTAGTTGCCAGAGGACACGTCAGCAAGCCAGATGCTCACCAGCACCACCAGTAGCTTACACCGCTTTCTAAAATTGAAGGACAAGTTTTTTTTTCACTGTATTACCCTGCTGCCCATGAGGCACATGTGTCACACACTGGCTAAACCAGCTATAATTACTGTATACCACATGATTTCAAATGCAAGTTTTCCCTGATTCACAATGAGCTGTCATGGTCAATTACCACAGCGTCGTGTATCAGTTAAAAGTTGGCCGCTTGGACCTCATATTCGCTGGCACAGTTTTGATGTCAATTTGTGAAAAAACTCTGGCAGGTCTAGAGGAGCTCCTTGACTCACGACGATTCTAATCCGGGGCCTGGAGGGAGTCAGGGAAAGGATGAAGTGGGGAGAGGGGACACAATGTGCAGGCTGCTGGAGTGGACTTCGCTGTGAGGTCACAAAAACTGTTAACAGTCCAGGCACTCGGTTCGCTGCAGTATGTCATAGCTCTGTACCCACCACTGCAATTTTATTTCCCAGTGGCCTCAATTTGTCAAAAGGGATTCTGTGTGTGTCAGGACTTCCCCTCATAACTAAGGACAGTCTAGTTGTGAGAGAGAGAGGCCATAACAGCTGCAGTGAAACTATTCTAATGCTAACACCCCTCTACTTAAGACAGAATAATCACTGTCAAACAACTACATTTCCTCTGCCTCCCCCCACTCTCCCACTTTCTTAGTTGCTTCGGGCCGTTGATGTGTCATGCTCAAATAAATAAATAGAAAATAGCATTTCCATCTGTCTGGTAAACAAGCTGGCTAAGCTGTCACCTCGGTTCACCCATTTTGGATATCTCCCATAGATGAGGAGATTCAGATGCTATACGCTGTACACAAGCATTTATCAAATTAAGCCGTAGCTTTAATTTCATCTAAGTGCAACTGCTATGTTTATATATAAAGTACAGTATAATGGAGTGGAACACAGTGGCAAAGGGCAGACACTAAGCATTTTACTTGAATTAACTAGTTGAAGAAAGAAGAGTGAGAGAAATAACATTTCAAACACAAAACAAACACTCTGAATCAGCAAACTCACTTTTACATGTTGCTTCTCTCCTGTATCTTGAAAAACTCTGAGTTGCTTTTCCTTTGATGCATGAGTTGCTGATCTGTAATAATAAAGAGGTGATGGAAAGAGTTCAATATATTCAGAATTAATTAGAGCAGCTCAATAAGATAAATGATAGGAATTATAATATTTATAATACTGTAATATTGATTGTTTTAAACAACTAAAACAGCTCTCAATAGATTATTTAATGCCAAAACAATTAAATAAATCAAATATATCTTGAAAGTCCATCACTGTACTGAAACACTAAGACTTTTACTAATTATACAATTACCTTATATATTGTTGCTTATATAATAAATGTAGATGTACATTTCCAGTTAAATAGGAAAACACATTGTCATTGCAAACAATGTATTACCACAGGAACACATATTTGAATCCTGTTAAGAGAAATTAAAGAAGAAAAATGGTAGAAACACAGTCACCCAAAAGCAAATTACTTCACACAAGCACATATGCATACACACACACACACACACACACACACACACACACACCAAAGAAATGCTGCAAGTCAAAGGTTCATTACAACTCCATTTAGTCTAATTTATGTAGGCACATTCCTCAGCAGCATCGTACCTTTTGTTCTCCTTTTTAATAGATGATTATAAAATTGAAAGTTATTCAACACCTGAATAGGTTTCCAGCTGAGATGGAAGTCAGCTATGAATGGTATATTTATGCAACTTCAACAAGCAATTTGTCTCTATAATTGTGAACATCATTTTTTAAAATGACCTCTGAAATGTGACTGCTTGTTAGTAATTACTGAAAAAAGCTGTCCCATTAATGATGCTGTTCATGTAACTCAACTTCGGTTAAGTCTGCAAATACATCAATCATAAACTTCTGACCATCACTTTATTAATTTAACTTTTTTTACCATGTTATTCTTCACAGAAAACAGTCAACAGATACTGCAGAAATGCCAAAAAGTGAGACCTAATTGGACAAAGAACTGGTGTCAAACCTGTGATCAGCGATGAATATTTAATCCCGTGATCCTGTGAGCAGTCACTGTAACACTTATGCATAATTCTGCACACTGCATGCACATGCACACATACAAATACAGAAAGACAGAGACAGATACACACCTCTTGCCTCCTGTCAAATCAGTTTAGCCACAGCTTCATAAACAAGGTGCAAATAAGCACTGATACCAGCAACACGAGCTGTAAAAACCAACAGCTGTGTTGATATCTCCATCAGCAGCAACAGAGATGACTCTGCTGCAGATATGACACTCCTCTCTTTATGCAACTTATTAGCCAAAGTCATCACTTAACGAAGCTGCAGGTGATCAATGCAGACTGGATCATAAGGTCACCCATTTCAGATGCTGTCTGCTGGGATATGACATGAATTTTAAAATGATCACCCCCGACATATTGCCTCCACAAAACAACACAGCACAACTGTTTGCTTACCAATTGTGTAATGCAAAAGGAACTGATTTAATTTTGTTTGTTGGGGGGGAAAGGCAGCATGTTGCGCGTGCATTTCCTCTCGACACCAGAGTAATTTGTGCCGTGTGAAATCAAATCTATTTCTCATTACAGAGGCAGTGTTTGAGAGCTGCAATGTTGCATATCCATGGGACAATGCCGGACTGTTTTGAATAAAACTCATTGTCTGATATTTGTTTTCCAAGATAAAAATGAACTTCACTATAGACTAACTTTTCGAGCGCAAAGCTGCACAGCCTTGGTGTATTGGTTAAATTATGTGACCAAACAAATATGAATTAAAGGAATTGCATTCTGTTTTCACAGCAGCACAACAAAGATCAATCCTCAAATGCCTAAAAAAAAAAATCAGTCTCCTACAATCAGCTTGAAGATCTCAAAATTCTTCCCGGTGGAGCTGATTTATCACAAGATTAATGCAGGATTTAAATGGTTCAGAGGAATATTGGTATTCTGTCTTTTTTCTTTTTTTTTTTTGATCAAAGATGTTATAGCCAGTCTAGACAGGAAAGAAACCCTCAAATGCCTCATTCTGAATAGCGAGGAGGACAACCTGTGGAAAAAGAGCCCTCAGTTCCTCCCAAAATACAAGATTTGTGGTTGCTGCAGATAAGGTGTCACCAACAGAAAACAACACACTCAATTTTGTTTCCATAGCTGGTCCTGTATCTTCTATTAGAAACGATTTTGAGCCACTTCTGCTAACATCACATTTATTTTTCTGTTGACCTTTCTTTAGGCAAGGATAAGTCCTTGAGAATAACTTTTGTTGTTCTAGCTCTAAATGTTGCCAGATGCTGCACTGTATTATCCATCTAGTAAATGCTTAGTGCAGACATCCCATCAGGCTAAGCCTAAAATGAATCCTACGGCCTTGTCAGTGTCAGATACTGACTCCAGTATTAAACTGAAGATGCAAACACATCTGTATTTGTATTTTTTTAACAGTTCCAAACAGCAAATGGCTTTTAGGTCATTTCACTGTGAATGCAGAATGAGATGACAGAATTTATGAAGCAATGTGCTTTGATCTTGGTGTGTTGTCCTCATTTTACAGGAAACACCTGCCTCAAACACATTTAGGGAGATTAGGAGTGAGCTTGTTATCTTTCCACTCCACGTTTGTGTCTTACAGGACTGGAATTTCAATGCAGGACCAGACACTGTGAAACTGTTTCCACAACCGGCAGAACACAGACGTTGTTCATTTGTTGCTGAAATGTTGTTCAGCCGCATTAAGGAACCGCTCACATTGATAAATCCAAGCTGTGCTATTGTGATGAGGTAAAGTGACGCTGAATCTTTGAAGACCAGCAGGTCAACAGTAGTTGAAATGCAATTAAAAAGCTCTATTATGCTCGAACCAACACGAATGAATAAAAACTCAACCCTGATGTATTAAAAGATACTTCTCTAGGTAAGAACAGGGATTTCTATGTCATTTAATCAAATGCATTTTTAATATTCTGCTAGGTTTTGTGATTTTAGGATTAAAAATCTCTCCATGCCTCACCTCTAAAATAACTCAAAGAACAATAAACTTGCTCAACCATTTTCATCTTCAGGATATTCCTTGAATGCCCGAGATATCTAGGGAGATGTTTTTTTGTTGGAAAAGAGAATTACTCCTTCACAATCAAGTTTGCACTGAATAAATACTTGGAGCTTGCTACATTGTCTTATTGATGTGCAGAATATACATGGGTAGGCGGAAAATCCCAAACCAAATTTCAGCGAGACGGATTGTGATCTCATCATCAGGGAAAGGCGATGGTTAAGATTGATTGTGCTGCGTCTTTTACAAAAAAAAAAATAAAATAAAAGAAGGTTCTCTTGGCAGCCCACATTGTGGATTTCTCATAGGAAAATCACTGTTTGCTCTGCAATAATACATCTGTGGCTGTGTACTTTTGCTCCAGGCTAGTGTGTGTCAGCCAACAATCTTTAAAGTATGTCGTGATGTTTTATGGTGATAGTTTGACAGTGATGTAGTTAAACTCGCTGCCAAACTTGCTGATCTATAAAGCACACTGACTGTTTGTTAATGTTATTTGTTATCTGCCATTACCTCCTGTAAAATATACACAAACCACACACACCTCTCGTTGTCACCATTGCAGAGTGTAAGCCAGTCGAATAAGACAAAATAAAAAGGGCAAAATATTAGAAGGACATAAACAATCAGCTATCTCATTTCTGCAGCCTAACTGTCAGTCTTATCTGTCTCGTCCCACTACAACAATGTTAATGATATCTCACTGGCCCCTGCCAATAGTTAGAGCACATCAGGCGAACTAGGCCCATGCTTTGTAGATCTCATTTGATTTTCACTGCTGATAGTGGATGCAGCAATTTATGCCAGTGCTCATTCAAGTAGACGGAGATCAAAGAACTGCGTCCTACCCCTCCTCTCACTCGCATCTCTAGTTTCATCAGATCTGCAACAGGACTCCTTACAGGCTTCCTCATTCACCCACTGAATCGCCAGGGTCAAAATCCATTCCCGCAGAGCAAATGTGTACGAAAAATCAGAGGTGCTTGAGAAATTTGCATGTATTTACATGTTTATCAAGCATGGGAAAATGAGTTCTTCCAATCTCTGCTGATCGGATCCGTATTGTATTTACAGAAAAATGCCTTCTGACATATTATTTCCCCTCCAGAACTAGAATAAAAACAGGCTGAGCCACGGTTATCATTTTCAGGTGTTGCTGAGCTGTAGGAATGATTTCATCACTTTGTACAGACAACTATTTATAGACAGTGTAACTGTGGCCAAGGTTATTTAGCCTTAAGTATCTGTTTAAGTTGACACTTTAATGCAATACAAATTACCAGAGAGGAAAAAAAAAACATTTTCAATCATGAATTTTATTGTCAGGTTACATTTATGACTTACATCTATCTGTAATGGATTCTGCACAAATTGGTTATAAAATATCAATCAATTTGTTCTACATTATGCCTGACAGTCTATTTATTATTGCTGTTTTTGTTTTATCTATCCAGCTCCACTATAAGACAATGAGAATATTACTATCAACAGCTTTCACTAAGTAGTTAAGAGCACATCCACTTCAAACAACTGATGACGCATATTCAACAGTCAGTTCTACTCTTATTGACTGTGAATGCAAACTACTCTTCCTTTTAGAACAATAATGAGATGCTAGCACCTTGCTAATGTTTGGCTCGGGGTAGCTAACAATACAGGACTTGGACCAAGTTTGGTTACATTTGAAATAGGTTGGAATGAAAATGTAATCTCAGTAGATAGATGGTACACTGTACTATGGTCTATCAGTGGTTACTGACTTTTTCAAGCAAAGTTGGTTGCATGTGTATGACCTTTTACCAGTTCAACCAAAGATTGAACTTGTCTTCTAAGACTGTTTGAGTTGAATCATTTTTTAAGTAGGATTAGAGGAACATTCTTTAAAAAATAACATTTTGTGCAGAAGAAAATTTATTTTCTCGGTTCATTTCCCTTCAGATTTATCTTCTGACCTATAACATTTGTATTCAACTGCAGTCATGTCAACTTGTGATTAATACACGACACACAAGTTAATTTTGGGCCAATTTGCCATTTGTAAGAAAAGTGAAATTCTGCTTGGAGTCTAGCAGCCTTGCTGTGTCATTTTAACAGGAGCTCATTACAGCTTCACCATGACAAACCTTATTCCCTGAAGAAAGGAAATCATTTACAACAAAAAGCAGCCAGGACCTGTTTCCATGAGACCAGGTAACACAAACCTGGCAATTCCCTTTGGTTGTGTGTTGCTCATTCGAGATGTTAAATTAATATAGATTTTTTTTATGTATTAACCCTTTAAAAGGGCTACAGACAAAAAACCTTAGAACAAATGAATAAACATAAGCTGCATTCTTTGATTTGGTTTGTACAAAGGGAGCACTGAGAGCTAAATGTAATGTTCTTGCACTTGTTATGATCATTTTATGCAGCTAAAGAACAAAACAAATGGTCATCTATGACAGCATTCATAGATGCAAAAAGGGATGTTCAACATTAGCCTAATTACTGAAAGTAATTCTTATGATGACTAATTTATTAATAACTGTGAAAATATGCAAATGAATATTCATTAATGCTTTTGTGATGAAACACTACATCTGTAAAGCCTTTTTACAGTCAGGCTCTGTTCTTCTTTAGAGCAGATGCTCAAGTAGTTTTGCCCACAAAGCACATCTCGGAAAAACAACAAATAAACAAACAAATGTGCCAGATATTCTATCTGACATTCAATAGGAGAGCTTATACAAAAGCAGAGACTGCTTGCACCAGACAATGTGCAGCCAAAGAGTCTCATTGAACAGCGAAACTATCATACATTGAGGTAATTCACAGAGCAGTGATGAAGACAAGGCACCATGATTTAGCTTCCCATTACCACACATATGCACACACCCACGCCTCTGCACACAAACACACTCGCACACAGCCATTGTTCAGCATCACACTGTTGGACAAATTGCACCCTAAGCAGATGATACAAAGCGTTTTTGGTCTCTGTAAATATTGCCATTGCGTTGTTATTCAACTCTAAACAGGGCAACTCTGTCAGAAATTTCTTGATTTCATAAAAAAAACATGCCTATAAAGGAGGAAATGAACTCTGCACATGAACAGTAAAATGATAACCTACGCACTCGGTTATGGTTGATATTGTTGCAATATGGAGGAGACTATTCTGTTGTTTTCCAATTTCGCCTCAGACTTATTTGTTCTCTAGATACAAAGCACATACATCTGAATGTAGATAGGAGATAAAAACGTACTTTAAGCTGCGTAGCATGGTGGAAACAACATAAAATAACACAAAAATGGACGGAAGATTTATCTGTTTTATCTGTGCAAAAAAGCCTGTATTTGACTTTCAGGTCTTTCTGTTAACTTGTTCTGAGGTGTCATATACAGCTCAACCTTTTCAAATGTCAGGTCTCTCCTGCAGGCCACAGTAAAATAAAAATTCAATGGCAGCACTGTTTTTCTCAAGCACAATCAGTATTTTTTTTTTGCCTCTGGTTCATCTTGAAAAATGATTGCTTCTCGTGATTAAAGCTGCATACAAAGTTGAAGTTTTATGATTATTTTTACAAGGACATTGCACACTTATCAACATTACTGATGTTGTTGTTAGCTTCCTGCAATTTTTAAACTGTAGTCAATGAGCAAGACACTGCAACATGAATTAAAACATATACAAGTAGCAGGGACACATACGGTAGATCCACTTACAAGGGTGAGGCTAGCAAGAGAAAACCTTTACTGGTAGATATTAGGTTAGCTTTCTTAGAGGCAGGGGTGGGTTGTAACTCGTTTCAAGTAATGCAAATGAGTAAAAAAAGTTTTTTAAAAACAGAGTATTTTTTTAGGCCAGTAAACCACTTTTAACTTTGCTACATTTGCCATTTATACCTTCGTTACAACTAGTCTGTTATCTGCTATGCATTTTGCTACATTTGCTGTCATTCAAGCTGTGTGTGAGCGGTTACTCAGGAGAGCTTTAACACGGTCTCCCTTGCAGTACAAAGAGAGCATGCACTTGTGCCAGATATTAATGAGCTGGGCAGATGCAAAAATTGAGACAATCAGGCAAATATCTTTTCTGTTAACATTTGGTCGATCTACTAATGTAACTCAAATCTAGTAACTGCACACTATGATAATGGTGGCCGTGTTGGAAAGCAGCCTGCATCGCCCTTTCACAAGCCGGCAGAATTACTTTCACTTTCTGTATTAAAAGCATATTTAGTCTATGCAGAACAAATGTAGGCTACATACTGTATAAACATCTAAGTCAGGTGATCACTGGATTGATTCTGATATATTAAGAGAATCCTCTCCTTGTGCAGAGCATAGCTTTCTCTTAATGGAAATTGGCCTATTATACTATGATGAATTCATTAAATAGAATGTCACTGGTGAAACTGATCTTGGCTTTCACTCAGTAGGCTATCAGTTGTTATTCAGGAAACAATAATGTTTGAGACGCAAACATTGCTATTTTTTTCTTTACGTAAAGATTATGTTCACAGATGCTTTAGGAATAATCATATCGTATTGTGTGCCTGTGCTATTGGAGAAGGCAAATCATATGCAGCATCCTTCATATCAAAGCAAGTGGTTTGGTTGGCTACATGTCCATAACAACAGATAGGCTATAGACAACAACAATAGGCTAGGCAGCTAGCAAGTATGATATTTTAAAGTGATCTTATCGATACTTTCATGTAGATAAAAATATAATAAGTGAAATAATTGTATTAAACAGAAATAACTAAATTAGAGATAGATAGAGATCAACATGCAAAGCAAAATGCATTCCGAAGTAAGTACTTTGAGTGGCTTATTGGACTTTATGGGGGTAATTGTACTTTTACTTGAGTAAAGATTTTCAGTTCTCTACCCACCACTGCTTAGAGGCCATTTAACCATGGTACATATTTTATGGACTGAATTAAATCATAGGATGTGTTTACTTTTTCTATTTGAGCAAAACCACAGTTCTTTCCAGCAACCTCAACCAAGCCATGAACTTTCCCTAACCTGCCCCTCTCCCCTAACCTCAATCAAAGTGCTTTAGTAGTCTAAACCCAACCACACAGGAAAGGCAGAACACAAACCTCAGTCTCCGGTGTTGAAGTCCTTTGCTTTGTACGCCCACTATCGACCCCCGACCACCCTCCTACAACTGTGTGATGCAAGAACGTAGCACTTCCTGGCCTTGAAAAATCATTGCCACAGAACAAAACAAAGAATCACTTTATTTTATTTTAGAAATTTAGTATATTAAAGTAATTTCTAAGAAGATAAAGAGATAATTCAGAGATAAAACCTGAGATAACAAGAAAAAAGAATGAAACAAAAACCAAATTTAAATTTGAAGTTAGATTTGCTTTTTAATGTAATTTATTGGTAATTACACTATGAGAAGATGCTAGCTGTTATGGGTACATTTTAGCTTTGCTCAAAATGTTGCATATGTACATGAGACTTGACCACAAAAAGAGGCTGCTTACCTTTCATTTTTGAGCCCAAGGCTGTCCATGTTAAACCCCCCTTACACAGCCCCTTGTCATCTTATCAACAAGCTAGTGTTTGAGGTCTTTGAAAATCCTGCATTACACTGCCCTGTCATCACACCTGCTGGAGGGCATGTTGCAGCTGCACAACTGAGAGACTCTGACTGCTCGCTCCATTTTAAAGCAGCAGAATGAAGGGGAAGGTGTGTGGTCTCACCGTCGAGGTGTGGTGACCCATAGAACATGTATCATAACTGATTTTCTTTCTTTATCCTCTTGCTTATCCTTTCCTGAAAGCTGTAAATGATGTGCGGGCCAGAGCTTATCCAGACCCACATCTAGGAACCGGCCACTGCAACAGGGCTTAACACCACCTAGAATAGGCTTATCAGGCGCTGCAGATGCTGCTACCAAAAGATATCAGTCTTCCTTTGGTACTGTATCCTTAGCAGGTTTTGAGAGTGATGTAGTAATGAGAAACAAGACAGGAATTTCACAGTCCAGGTTGCATGTTTATTTACAAGAAAGGTATTAATCAGCATTACCTGGCCAACCTCAATGATTTCAATATGGAAGGTCCAAGACTGGATTTCAAATAATGAACGTTTGGTAATGGAACAAACAATTATCATTATCATAGATTATATACATCACACTTTAAAATATAGTATTATCCACAACTATTTTGTATTTTATAGCATACCTGTATTTTAACATGCTGTGTATAATGGGCGTAATTATTCAATTTAACTGCATCTGACATGGTTGCATAAAATGTACAATTAAAGGTAGAGTTCCTAATGCATGCATACATTTATCTAAATCACCCTGTCACTTGGGGTTTCCACATAGGATTTAGACTGTGTGGATAGGTGATGGTAATTCATCATTTAATTTGCCAATGTCTATACTGCTAATAATTCAACAGCAATTACGATGAAATGGATTCATGTGTTGTGAAAACTGCAGTGTTTGACATCCACAGTAATGAGCTTCCTGCGTATATGCAGAAAAATTGATAATAGTTGTTTTTTCTAAAATGTTCAAAGGTACAAAGACATTTAAAGTGATTATGGCGCAGCGTAATTCAAATAATAAACCTGCTGCTTTGAATAATTTTTGTGAATGCCAGAGCCAAAGGCCATTCTTCACCATGAATTCACCTATAGCCCAGTCAGACACTGCTTTGCTGTTGTTTGCTGCCATGATTTTGTCACACTAAATCCTGTAATTATTTCTTTTAAACTTTGTTGTGATTCTACACAGAAAAGGGACCAAACATCAAATAAGGCAACAAAAGTGCCTCCTGTAGGTCAGATTATGTGGTAGCCGGCTACCTCTTGTTTTGAAGTGATTGTCATCAAAGCAAAGGAGCGCAGCATGTGGACTGGCAGCATGCAAGTCAACATGTTGCTTGTGTTACGAGATACTTGACATTGGTGATTTCTGGCTTTTGAACTTTATAAAGCCGTAAGCATCTGAAGAAAAGTGGCTGCCATAGGTATATTTTAATGCCATTTTTCTAGAGGTAATTTTGCTTTATTTTTTCTTTTTCTCCTGCGTGGTTGTTGCTCATTTATGACAAGCTTTAAATATTAGAAAATAAATCTGGTTATGAGGCCGGTTGGTGACAACTAAAATCTGTTTAATTAGTTCTCTTATTAATTAAAAACCCATTTTGCATGAGGAAACCAAATTACTAAATGTGGAAAATCTCTGAATAATGTTGGCTAAACTTTATTTCAGAGTACAAACACGGTAAGTTGATATTCCCAAGAGAAAGAAAGAAAGTTCTCAGCCAAAATAAAATCGCACACATGCAACATCACACAAGGCAAAGAGACTGAGGCCAGAACGGCTGTGATTATAGCCCCCTAAAACTCAGCAAAGTGGTGATTATAAAGATCATGTTACAGGGTTTCAAAGTGTCTCAGGATTTCCTTGCTGACTCGACTGGCCCCAAATCAGAACACAGCATTTGATCTTCTAGCCGAGGACATGCCGTGAGCATTAGCTGTTAGGTTGTGATGTGAAAGTGAAGAGAGTATTGAGAAGTAAGTAGTGTATGTGAACCACAGCGTCCTAACTGCAGTATTGTTTTACTGTTTAAGCACCATCGAAGCATGATAAAACGGTTTATTCTATTTCAGGATGGCTGTGTCCTCATGAAAAGAAGTATCTCCCATGTAAGGCGTTTATCTTTATCACACCAAAAGGTTAACATCACCCACTTAATTTCCTTGGGGCGGCGAGTTAAATTTGTTACAACAATAACACACATTTTATAAAGGGTTCTGTGTGTAATCACTTTAATGAAAATATTAAATGGGAATGACATGAGGTCGAAGACTAGAGGCTCTGATGCCTCTGACTCACCGATGTAGACTGGGGCTTCGACTCCCTGCAGCTGTTTTTGGCTTTCTGAGAGTACAAAGTTTGGGAATCAAACACAGTTTTGCTCTTTAGGTTTTCATTTGCATCTTGAACGCATTAAAACGTTAGCTTTGACTTTTTTCAGTAGTATATTTACAAAAAAACCATTCAACTCTGAAAATAAAGGCTACATTTCAAGTTTAAATGTTAGAAAGTTTGTAAGAACTAATGGCTTTATTAATGGTCTATAAATCAATTAGTAATATAGATCATGAGAACGACTCATCAGGAAAACCAAAACCCCTCCAATGGGCAGTTTGACCACTAAACTTAATACTTATGTATTAACGAGCCTCGGAACATCCAAACCAAAATCCGCTAATTGAAAGTTATTAACATTTACAACAACAGACATATTATATTATAATTATATTTAGAAAATGAAAAACTCACAAGTATTTATTAAAGCACTATGATTCTATTATTACCAAATAGAAAGGTTGAACCATGACCAAAAAAGGAACACTGTTCTTATCAATAACTTATAACTGATCTGTACAGCATTGGTAAATGATTATTTAACCATAAATGAAGCAACTCCTTGTGTGTAAACCCTTTATAAAAGGATGCCTAAATTGAAAGTGGCATCAAACATTTCAATTTAGTACATCACTTTCATGATTGCTGGCAACAATTGAAATACAAAAATAGAATCTGCAACCTCAACATCAATAACGAACATGTTATTAATGAGCAACAGGTGGGCTGTTGATGGGAAAATGATCTCACAATTCCACTAAAAGGGGTCATCTGTGTTATACAGAAATTATTGTTCAGGTAACAATTTAAGTCTCAAACAGAATTAGCTCTTCACTGCTTCACTGCCTGTGGGGTATTTAGTCAGGTGATAATTATTCCAGCAGTCACCAAGTGACACGTGCTGGAATGACACAGAAGCCAGGACTAAAAAATAAATAAAAACATACATTTGTAGTCTAGTGCTACAGGTGCTTTATTTGTGCACAGTGCAGTTATAAATTCAAATACTATGAATATTCACTTGAAGAGAAAAATAATGACTACAAACAGTGATTCTGAGGGATTAGCTGCACCCCACCATGAATTATTTCCTACTGACAGCAAGTTGATCAAAGTAAAAGCCATGAATACTGAGTCAAAAGGAACACAAAAATGTGCTGCTGGTTTAGGGCTGGCTTCTTGAGCCTTTATGGAGAATTCATAATCACTTCAAGAAATCATGCACATATTCTGAGAAATTTGAGCTGTGTTCATTAATGTAGTAGCTTCTGGGATGACAACTCCCCTTTCCACAGTTCTCACCTAGTAGATAGCAAGATAAAAATGCTAATTATATGCTATGTGACCTACTGTATATAACTATAATCCTGACAGAGGACTCAAAGGAAAGTCTGACATGCCTTCTAGATATTTTTCTCCACACAATGACTTCAGAGAATCAATATGCTAACTGAGATAACCTAACTGAGATATGACCTTACACCGTAGGAGATGAATGGACTGAATGCATGCCAGAAAAGAGCACCACACTGTGAGAAACTGTTGTGCAAGTCCTTCCAATATTCTGCTATATGTTGAAGATGGGCAGCATGAAACCTAATTTTAGAGTTTAGGTTTTTGTGTGAGGGGCCCTCAGATTGCTGTGATTTCATCTCTTCTCTGCACAAAAGAGTACAATGGAAATGCTGAGACAAGGATGAATGACCTAATCTCATTTTATTTTAAAAGGTTAGTCCTTTTTCCATCTCTTGGGCCCCTGGCCAGCTCTGGACCACCAGGTGTCTCATCTCCCCTTTTCAAAGACAGGCAATGTGCCCTACTTTACAAGACATTTAGAAATGTCACAGTCATTAACAATCGGAAATCTAACCTAACCTATCTTCTTTGGAGGGGCGGGGCTGGCACACAAGATGTGATACTGTTGATTTTACAGTACATTACTCAACACCCTCTTAATCCAGAATCTTCTAATTCATCTATAACAGCCATTATTAGCCATCCTTACACAGCATAAGCCATATCAAATCCAGCTTGGATAACATTGTAATTTGGCACAAGTAAGATTTACTTAGTGTTTTGGCAGGAGGCCAGCTTAATAAAACTATTTTTGCTGAGGAATTCAATTTGGCATTTTGCCACATGTGAACGCTGCCTGTGATTTACGGTGTCCTTCCCTTGGGCGCATGTATGAACACAATCATTTATACCTGCAAATGGCTTGCTGGTGACACATTTCTGACAATAAATTAGTGCTATGATGCTGGTGTTTAATTCTGCTCTTTTGTAAGGCAGGCACAAAAAAGCCACTATTCATTCTCTCCAAGCAGTAAAATCTCTATTAAACAACCTCCCCCACCAACACCACTGCAACTACTCCACACTAAAACTATCAAAAATAAATTGTTACAGTACCTTGCTTGATAGGGTGGGGATATAATTTCATGCTAGACTAATGTGTGATGTGACACATTATAGATATATGTATTCTGGTCCTGGCCACGACAAACACAGACAGAAGTGACATATCTATTATGTCTGTCTGAGGTAGAGAAGTGACCTTTGAAAATAATTCAGTTCTTGCACACAGATTAGAAAAGGGAGCAATTCCTTCTTTTATCAATCAAATGTCCTCGATGTTTGTGAGGTTTCACTCACCTGAATGATTGGACATGAGGATTAATGTTATAATGTAATGCAAAAAACAAACAAAAAACCAACTTGTTTTGGCCCATTTGCATGCGCCTAAAATAACTCATTTTGCTAGTGACATGTTTTCTAATTCAGAGACATGCTATGGTCTAAATCATATTCTCTCCAGAGAAATGTGGCGGACAGATACAGACCTAATGTGCATGCCAGGAAGAATAAAACTGATCAAAGTGAAACAGTCAAATCCTTGCATGAAGCTGCTGTGTTGATATTCTAAC
This sequence comes from Thunnus maccoyii, assembly GCF_910596095.1. Taxonomy (NCBI): domain Eukaryota; kingdom Metazoa; phylum Chordata; class Actinopteri; order Scombriformes; family Scombridae; genus Thunnus; species Thunnus maccoyii. Next base: position 23,040,418 of record NC_056538.1, read on the forward strand.
TCAAATGAATGTAAGTGAGTCGTTACCCTGCCCTAAAAAACAGTTTACCTTTTTTATTTTACAACTGTCTTTTAGATGTAGTATTGAACTGTAAGAGTTTCTGGATCAATTAGATCCCCGGTGAGGTTGAATATAGGGCATGTTAAATGTGAATCCCAAGAATGATATTTTGAGTGTGAACTTGGCTTGAGGTTTCATTACCAATTAGGGGAAAATCAGCCAACGCAGAGATTTGCTGCATTTAATCAGCTGACTTGAAGGGCTGGTTGTTTTGAGTCGCGGTGGCAAGGCCAAGAGGTAATTTGACTAGACACGCATAGGGCATGCTAATGACTATCTGCGCTTCATTACCCCAGCCTGGGACTTCACTGTTGAAAAGAATATTACCAAACAGATATTTCTATCATCCTACCTTTTGTATGATTTAAGCTCCCTCCTGCATCAACTTTCTCTTGAGTGTGGTGCATAATATTGTTTGCATATCTGAAGCCATGCAAATTTGATTCCCCAATTCAATTCTGAGAATGCCATTGCAATGTCATTACTACTGCCTTCCCACTTCATTTACTGAGCCCTGACTCGACAGTGATATGTTGGAATGAGAGTCCCTGCCGCTGAAGAGATGGAGATAACAGGATGATTCATAGTCTTTCAAAAGAGGTCACAGCTTCCTGTCCTTTTACGACAGGAATTTGGGATTCCCTCGGTGCACGCAGTAAAGGGCAGCAAGCCAAGCGTCCCAGTTGGCATACAAAATTAGTTGCGGTGTGGATAAGGAGCAAACACCTTTAAAACTCATTATCCTAAAGTCCAATTGCCAGTCCTTTTTGATAAGCATGAGTGGAAGGAGTCTTATTTTAGAAAGCACACAAATCCTAACCTGTAACATTAAGAGATATAATTACTGTCAGAACACAAAAAAAATCCCAATAAACTATGAATTTAAGAAACTAATTTTAGTGTTTATAATGAGGAGGACCTTGACCACATGAGGGAAACTGCATTGAGTAAGACATAAGTTGTGCGGGAGGAATACCTAAATAAAACGCAGAAATTCACTTCGAATAAAACAAGGGGATGTGAAGGTTAAATGCGAGCTCTTCCCTCCATCCTCCCTGTTTCTAATTACTGGGCAAGAGCGTGAGAGAGCCGCGCTCCTGATTGCAGCTGCCTGGTGACTGCAGCAGAAACCAAATCTTCTCTGCTGTCTATTATAATGAAAGTGACCAGACCCTCAGGCACCCTGTCAGTATTTCTGTATGGAGAATTGGGCTCTGCGACAGCTTCTAAGTTTAACTCACCCTTCCTGATGAATTAAACACTGTCTTGATTTTTAGATCATAACCAAAGATAGCCATCAGGGTGTATTGTCATGTTGACAACGTGTAAATGTGCAGGGGTTGCACTCATGCACATCATGACACTTGTAATAAACAGACAAGATCATTAATTAAAACTCTATTTTAATGAGACTGTCAATGCCTGCTGGCTAACAGCCTATGCAGTGCTGCACTGCATAACAGTTACAAAGCATTATCATTGGAAACTGTTGTCCAATGAAACATAATGTTTCCAAGTGTGGTGTTAGATTAGTGTCTAACTCAGAAATTACTATGTACTTGTTACTTTCATTTCCTCCACTGATTTTATGCATTGTAAAAAAAAAATAACAACTGTCCAGTGGTGAATCATAAATATTTCTTTAATACAACACTTTTGTAGCATTACAGCACAGCATCTTAACATAGCAGCTACAGGTGTTTTCATGACCTGCATGATGCAAAATTGCTATAAAAGGAAGGCAGATGCAAATCAAAAGCTTGCAGACACAGAAATTAAAAGTGTTGCATTAAAATTGATCTTATCAGACATACTGGGTGTCAGGTTCATGCTTCATAAAGTTTTTCAATAAATGGTAATCACTTTGTAACTCCTCAATTTGTCATCACAAGAAAGCATGCCAATGTGTTGCGACATCACATTCACAAATTATTTAAAATAACAACTAAAAATTTAGTTGAGTTGGAGGTAGTGGACACCTGTGTTTCATGGGGAATTTCTGCTTTAACTCTGAATTGTTTCTTGTATTAACTCTTTACATTTTCTAACCCTTTATTGTTAATTGATACAATTTAAACATTTAAAGCAGCACTATTTCAGAGACTTTTAAATGAGTGTTGCCTTACTACTTAGGCTCATTTCTTCCAATTATTTTAGGCCCCACCTTCAGTTGATCAAAAAAATAAAAATGGATTTAAATTGCAGCAAGATGCTTCAACCAGTATTAAAAGACTTTAATGTAAAATCACATTTGGATATTTAAATGTGAATACCTAAGACTGACATATTGTAAAGTGACAGATATTTCACAATAGGATAGCACAGGAAATATATCTAATCTAGTGTTAAAAAGTAAAGGCATGTAAATGAGCACAAACTCCAATCAAGCTTGAAATGTTCTTTTAAATTCATTTCCCTTCCTGTTTAATTCGTTCCTCTTCAGTACAACCCAGTATATGTTCAGTAAAAGGCAGACGCCCTGCAAGACAGAGTAAGTTCATCGTGTAGCTGAAACACAACAGATAGTCGTTCAAACATTTACATCTATGGAGCACTTCTAATCTAATCCACCAGATAACAAAGTCTTTGGGACACTTCAACATGCAAATTCCACACAAAAGAAGTCAGAGATAAGCGCCAAACCTGCCCTGAGGCAGCTAAATATTGAGTCACTCTGCCAATATCCCATTAAATGTTACCTTTTATCTGAAAACACCCTGCCCCCATAATTATCAGTAGTTTGGAGCTCATGAACAGAGATGCATCTAAACAGAAAAGCATCCAATGTCAGTAAACAAGACTCACTTATTGGACAATTGGCTGGTATACTCTCCTATTTAGACAAGTTAAAGCAATGTTTACTATATCAACAATTAATCAAATGACTTGAGTTCTTTTGAAAAGCTTGCTAGTATGTAGACAACACTGAGAATCTACACCCCACTTTGCATCTCTATGCAGCTTTCAAGCATATTGTTTTAGTTTCTGGAGAAAGAAAACCAATAATGCTGCTTGTCTAAAACTATTTGCAGTGGCTCCCAGCAGGATCTCAGACAAGCTGACTGTATACTCACCGGCCACTTCATTAGGAACACCTGTGTAATCTAATGCAATCCAATACAACAGCTCTGCCATAAATGACATTTATGAAGCTTATACATTTTCAGATTTTGCTGTCATTGTCAGAAAGGTGATAATTCTACTTTATGTTTATTATTGAGGTCGTAGTGGGTGGTGCTGGTGGTGTCCTGGGGTGCATTATATTGAATGGTGTTCCTAATATTTTGTCCACTCCATTAACATACATGATATGGGCAAAATATTAGGAACACTTTTCAATACAATGCACTCCAGTACACCACCACCAGCTACGACCTCAATAATAAACATAAAGTAGAATCATCACCTTTCTGACAATGTCAACCAAAACTGAAAATGTATAAGCTTCATAAATGTAGAATTTATGGCAGAGCTGTTGTATTTGGATTGCACAGGTTAACCTCCTGAAGTGGCCTTGTACTCAACATGTGTCCAAACTCCAAAGAGATGCTCATGTTGCATTGCCTGCCGCTCCGTAAGTTTGGGGTTTTCTTGAAAACAAACAAGTTATGCTTATATTCAGTATTTCTTACTAAAATACACTGTGTGTATCCTTGAGGCCTAAAAATGTGTCAAATGTATTTCCTTCCTCAAAAAAACAAAACCTGAAAAGCCATTTTTTTAAATATTTAAAATTGTGCAATGTTTAAATCCATGTTTATTAGCTTGAAGTCTTCTTCCTCCTTACCTATGTTGGCACATTGCTTGTTTTTTTGCGCATTACCGCCACCAACTGTCAATAACTGGAATAGCACAAAACATACAGCAGGATTTGTTTACATCACTCGCGAGTCTTTTGCATGTACATGTGCATCTTCATGTATGTGCATGATACAAAAAAAAGGGACCCACTCATGAGAATGTTGCTCCATAGCGCTGCTAGTGGTCAAAAACTTTACAGGGTACCTTTAATCCTCTTGTTTGTGAGTTTTTGTGAGTCTTTCTTTTGGCTAGCAAACATTTAACAATAACACTTGAATACATGCAGGGATGCAATAGCCAGTATTGCACCTTAGTCCTGTACTGCACAAAAACGTATGCAAATACTCTAGATAGCAGAACAGTAAATGCATTTCACTCTTTGTCCCAATTAGGTGAATCAGTCAGGACGGTGTGCCACACGTCTTACAATAGACAACCACATTCTCTGTCATTCCAATCTCATGAATCAAGATCAAAGAATACACTTAGGCTCCAATATCCAACATAATTCCACATGACTTGTTTAATTCAGCCAACAACTGGTTTTCAGCTTTGATGTACCAAAGTGAACAGAAAACTATCTGTCTTTCTCACACACCAGTCCAGTAAGTGAAAGACTGAAGAAGGTGTCTATCTGTTTGTTTCTGTTGCTGCTGTCAGAGAGGTTGAGTGTAGCTGCATAACACAGAAATCAATATTTGATTGATGTTCAATGCAATGAACCATCCACAGTCTCCATCAACACTCACACTACACACGCACAACTGTATCTTCTCAACTTACACACAAGCACCATGTTCTCTGTTGTCCTTATCATAAATCTTACTGATGTCTATTTTCGACCAAATTCTCACAATGTGATTGTTGCTACGACCCACATCTACAAACAAACCAATCAGAATACGACATTAAATGACAAAGAATACTCATGGAAGTGTAGGTTTTTTAAATAGAGTTTAGGGGCACACAAAAACCAAAATGATTCACAACAAAAATTAAGTTGTGTGACTTTGAATCTTCAAAATATCTTTAAAATATATGAGGGTCACAGATGGATGATGTGAGCTGATGACATGCCTTTGTTTTCATATACTTTTTTTACTGTCTTACATCATAGCGCCACGATTCACCACACATTCATGATTGTTGTTGTCACACAGTCAAGAGGCACCATTAGTCATGTCTTGATTGTGATTTAGGTTTAAATTACATCATATCTTTAAATATGATTTTTATGAGTAGACTTTAGGCACGTTTTCTCACAGCACTGAGTTAGCAACACAAAGGTTTATGATTATTCATTATAATTCAGTATTTCTGTTACTTTTCTCACTTCTTTGACCCCAAAATAAATACTTCTGAGCATGCTGTCCTACATTCAGGTACAGCTGATTGCCGTAAGGAAATATCCTTGGACGCACTTATGTTGCTTTTATTAGAACGGCAATTCAACACGGAAAAACAATGGAGATGATAAATTCTTGCACTCCATACAGTAGTATATTAGATTTAACAAAGCAATCTTTGCCCATAAAATGTACCTATCCTTCTGTTTTGGACATGTCTATACAATAACAGGGACATACTGTATCATTAGACATTAGATAAACAAAGTTGTAAACTGTGATCATTTGCTCACGGACACTACGTGGCATGGTCAAACATTGGTGACATTGATTGCTTCACTTTCACTGGCTACCCCTTTTCAGGTTTCAGGTGAATGTGAGCTGAATAGGAAGTGTGGCTGGTAAATGAGCCAGAGGCAGGCTGGTGGAAGATTTGTGGAATTACGTTATTCAGCAATATTGCAGTCAAATGTTTACTCAACATAAGGAGTGAGTGCCAGAGACTTGGAAACCATTACTGTGAGAAGTTTCAAGGGACAATTTGCAGTTCTTAATTGGATACCACTTTGGAAGCCCAGTTCTCTGTGAACAGTGAAACCTCTTAGTCTTGTATTCCAGGCAACAGAAGAAAGCAAATACAAAATCATAACTTTTGGATGAAGTATTCCCATTAGTCAACTCCTTAGTTGAACATGCACACAGAATGGCCAACACTACTGGCTACACCAACTGTTGCAGTGTGGGACTCAGCTTCATCTTTGTTTGATAAAAGATCAAATAAAATCCAACAACAAACACAGATTCTACAAAAAACTGATGTTGAACTCCATGTGCTAAAATTTATCACACAGGGTAAAAGAGCTGATTTCGACTTATCACTGAAAATGTATGTTAAAGTTCATCTGAACCAGTTAAATTGGCAAAAAGACAGATAACCTTTTAGTGATCTTACAGGCGCTAGACGTAGCTTCTAAATGCTTTGGGGTTGTTCTGTAGTTTGCTCATGAGCCACATGATACTCTGTCTTGTAATGTGGAAGACATTGCTATCAGATGGATTTGATATGTTCTGCATGCTTCAGACATTGCCTCTGGCTAGTCTTACCACATAAAATCTTAAACACACACACAAACAAAACGCACGTTGTGGCTGCTGATGCTATAGCCATTAGTGTAGCTACAGAAAGGGCTCACATTGGTAATGCTAATCACAAACACAAAGGCTAACTAGCCAGTATTTTTCTCTCTTTTTTTTTTTAAATGAGCACTTACAAAAGAGATGCCATACCTCTCCCACTGCAGATACGACACGTACTAAAATTCATAATAGCCTACATCATAGCACAGTTCTCTTCTTTGTTCACTTAATAGATAACACACTACATCCTTTGTGCCAGGAACATTTGTTGCCACTGGTCCTGCCTGACCACAGAAGCAAGAAATTGGCAGCTGGATTGCGCTTGCAGTGTGCCAAAGACATGCCATCATGCCAAGCCAAAATGTGATCAAATCTGCCTTTCTTCGCTTTGCCACACCTACCCAGCAAAGCCGCTGTGCAATTTATCTGTCTCCATCCCTGTTGGCATTGTTTAGTGAGCTCCCAATTTTTTTTTTATGCTAAGGAAACAAAAAATGCTGCATTGCAGCCACAGCCACCCACAACTGAATCATTGGACAATCCAATTCTGTGCAAAGCTCTATTGCCTTTTATACTGTTCATTTTATTCACTTGGTTACTTATTCTATTCTTTTCTATTTAGCACCTGCAAAATAACTTTGTAAAATAACAACTGTGAAACTAGACATCATACATTAGCTTTAGTTTCTTTGTAGTTCAGCTTTTTTTTTCCTAATTCAGGTTGTCCTCATCCTAAATTTCAGTAATAGCCACAATATTCAACCTCTTTTCTGTATGCTCAGTAGTCACTCTATTCACTTTTATGATTTTATCTCTGGGCAAAAAAAATGAAGATTTGCATCTATTCCCCAAAGTTTTTTTGTCTCACTGAGGAACAGAATTTAAACAAACTAGTCTGCAGCACTGGCCAAGTCGACCTCGTTTGCTTTGAATTGGAACAGGACTCCAGTAAAACCACATGAATAGGCAGGAAAACTTTGAACTCCATCCTGTTTGTGAGGTTTTCTCTTTGCTAAAAGTGAACGGCCTGTGTATTTATTCTATTTTATTTTAGTTATTCTAAAACATACTTTAAAAACATTATACTAGATGTCCATTTTTAGTTAGGCCTCACTACAAAGCAATAAGAAAATATATAACAGAACAATACCCAAATGTCACAAGTTTTCTACCCTCAATTATGTGCTTTAGACATAAAGATTTATATTCCCTAATTAATTAAAGTAAGGTAAGGATAACATTAGGATTTGTGTTATGATCTGTGGAACGGGGAATCATTTAAACTAAATGGCTGTATTTCTGTTCTGGGTATAGCAGAGGGGGCTGTGGGTTATCTTAGAAACTGACCTGTCACTTCAATATATCTATTAAATGAAATGGAGGGAAAAATTATCCTCTACAGCACCCTCAGGAACACTTCAAAATTCCACAACTCTGAAAACTTTATACGAGCTGTTACTACATTTAGATTTCATTGCTATATTCTCTGGTATCAATGAATCATCAAAAGTGTACAATTTCATTAAAACATGCCTGACAGACTGATTAGAAAATATCAAAGTAACTGAATCCTGTGGTCTCTACACCGGCTTCCAGTTAAATAGAGCAAAGGATACAGATACTCCGACATGTAAATCACAGCATGGCCTTGCACTGGAATATATACAGTAAATAATATGCTGTAGTCCTTCTAGATTGCATGTACCCAAAGGTCCCGTAGTTCTGATCTATTATTAATTCTAAGATTTACCGAAAACCTCTGCTGATACTAAGCCTTTTCCCACAGAGCTCCCTCTTGTGAAACGGTCTGACTGCACAGTTAAGGGAATAAGGGAGTCTTTATTTTATTTCATTTTAACAGCCTTTAGATTTTTTCTTGCTTTTTGCTGTTTCCGTCATGAATGTTATGCTGCAATCTTTATTTCCACAAAACTTTCACTAAGTACCATTCTTGTTTCCCCTCAGTACACATAAACACACTCATATATGATGTTATTTGTTGTGCATTGGTTATGTGATATTTTCTCTTTATTCTATTTTTATTTGTTCAACAGTTGGTTGGTACTTTGATCCTCAGTCTGACTGAATATGCCGCTCACCTCCTTATACAGGTCATTTCTCACCTACTACTGTAACGTAACCCCACCAGGGGTAACCCACCGGCTGCTCACATCGAGTTTAAGTCTCTGATCGCCTATAGAGTGACCACCACCCCCTCACCCACCTTCCTGAACTCCCTCTTTCAGGTTTATGTGCCTTCTCCTTTACAAACAAACAACGACTAGTCTCACTGTTACTTTGATGCAGGAAATCAAAACTCTCTACTCTCTACTGTGTGGTTCCTCGGCGGTGGAACAAGATACCTGACAAAAATCAGCCAGCAGAATGACTCTCTGTCTTCAAATATCGCTTGAACACCTACATACCTCTTCCAAGTGTTCTTACTCACCCCGCTCTTTAGCTGTCTCTCTCTATCTCTCGATCCTTCCTTTTCTATCTAAAATAAAAAATTGTCATTTTCTATGCACTCATGGGTGTACTTCATCTGCCTGTGTCAGGTGGAACTGAGTGTTGCAACACTTATTCTCAGAGGCTTCTCCTTGATCTGCTGTGGCTCGCGTTGTATCTCATTTGCACGTCACTTTGGACAAAAGCGTTGGGATAAATGTATGTAATTGTAGAATCAGTCAATCAAATGTTCACAGCTTTTGCGGCACCAATGTACAATACGTGCAGAGCTATAAAAAGCTAATACGGTCATTTTCCTCCTGCCACAAAGTATTTTAGCACAGATAGTTTCTTTCATTGACCTTTCTAAAAAGTTTAAACATGATTCATAAGTACTCTATTCAGGATAAGTGGCTAACACTAATAAAAATTGAGCACCTTGCTCTGTTACCAAGTTTATTTTGACATCATTCAACAACTACATCTCAGATGAGGGTTTGATAATGTGCTTGTATCAAACATTCACAGGAGCTAGAGTAAGTGTTAAAGCACTTACCCATAGTTCACCCACACAGGTGTTTGCACTTTTGTTGCCTGATTCTCATGACTGCGTGGGCTTGTACGGACTGTGCTTGATTGACGTCTCTCTTACACTTCTGTTGGGTTTGCTGAACCCATTAGAGCAGAACAATCTATAACACTGTTATCACTGTTATTACTCCATATCATAACTCAACCCAACTTCCACTTGACTAAAGGTCTAATCAGTCAGAGAACTTGAAGACACGTGTGCCTTTGAACGATGAGGTGCTCCGGCTTTACTTGATGGTAATGAATAGACATTTACCTTACAACACAGATGTAAAATCCCAGTAATAACCTCAAATACAAAAATACAAGGTAAATATCAGTCCCTCAAAAGTTCCCACGATGGAACAAAAAAAGTTGTGTCAATGGCATATAGGGCTGCAACTAACGATTATTTTTATTACTGATTAATCTGTCGATTATTTTCTCAATTTATCTATTAGTTGTTTGGTCCACAAAATGTAAGAAAATGCTGAAAAATGTCAATCACTGTTTCCCAAAGCCCAAGATGATGTCCTCAAATGTCTTCTCTTGTCCTGACCAACAGTCCACAACTCAGCTCATAGAAGACGTTTCTTTTTCTTCTATGATAGTAATAATTTTTTATTTTTGTTCATTTCTGTCTTCCTAACCGATTAATCAAGAAAATAATTGAAAGATTAATTGATAATGAAAATAATCATTAGTTGCAGCCCTAGTTTACTATCATAGAAGTCTAAAGAAACCAGAAAATATTGACATTTGAGAAGCTGGAATCAGAGAATTTGGACATTTTTTTCTTAAAATATTACTCAAAAAGATTAATATATTATCAAAATAGTTGGAAATTAATTTAATAGTTGACAACTAATCGATTAATCAACTCATTCAGCTCTAATGACATGTACACTACCTTCTGCTAACAATGCCAAAATGCAATATGTTGCATTTTATGAATGCAAAAACTACAGTCATGTGACACTACATGTGTCACTACACTTGTCAACAATGGTGCAAAATTATGATAATAATATTCCTGCTGGTGTCATTACATAATTAATGACATAATTTCACACTTGCTATGTCTAATGAATGCAGCTAACTGGAAATATTCTGATGTATCCATGCTGTCAAATGTTCAGAGGAAATCTGTCTGGGTTAGGTAACCTGTTTTGCTGAGTTGTCGTTGTCTGTAAACATAGTTGTAGAAAAACAAATCCAGAGTCTGTTTTATGATGAGGCCATCTGTTGCCCATCCACAGTACAAAGTCTTCTGAGCCACACAGTGCCTATGCATATGTAGTCTTTTTCAGATGAATAAAGTTGGAAATAGTTGAGTCTGCAAAATGTGTTTCTTGAATCAGTTTACTCAGCATGTTGTTATTTTCCAGGTTTGATTGAGTGAGCTTCATAAATATATCAACTGGAATATAGAGGAGTAAAAAATATGCAACTGGGTGACATGAGTAATGCAAAAGTACATCAATCACTAAGCAAAACACAACTTGACATGCTAGACATGTCAGCTATATCTGCAATACGGCCAAATGTTGATTGAATGAAATGTTTTGCTTTAAAGCAGGAAATGTCTTGTTAGACCCACCCTCCTCCCCTGCAGTTGGTCAAGCTCATTCCCCAACATGTGTCACTCATCTTGATGAGGCGTCTAACAGAATATAGGTTACTGAGGTAATTACTATTCCTAATGCCACCACAGGCAGATGGTTAATGCAGGAAATCAGATATGAAAAGCACTGCTGAAGTTCATCTGTATTATTTAACTATTTTTTACAGCATCACCTCATGTGAACAGAACATTATGTGCATATTTGATGAGCAGTAGAGCTTAAAGGATAGGTTCACGATTATTTAAGTGTGTCTTAAAACAACAGTCGGGTGTCCTTATGGACGCTGAAAGAGGTTTTCCTCACTGTAATCATTCCTCCTGTTCATACTAGCTATTAAGATCCCCTTCAAATGTGCTTTCAATATAAGTGATGGGGGCCAAAATCCACATTTTGTGCAAAAATACATTTAACAATGACGCTTATATGAGGCTTCAGCGGTCTGAGTTAGTCATATCAAGTGGATATCTGCCACATTTACAGTCTTTTTAGCATAAAATTTCCTCTTTGTGTTTCCCTGTGGAGCTGTGTTGGAAGTATAGTAACAAAAAAAGGGACTTTGGCACTAAAAAGACTGTAATGTTGAAGGATATCTTCTTGATTTGACTCATTTGGATGACTGAAACTTCATATTAGCTTCAGATAAACTTTTAAACACATTTTTGCACAGAAGGAGGACTGTAGTTTTTGGCAACCATCACTTACATTGTAAGTGCATTATGAAGGGATCCTCTAATAGCCAGTATGAACAGGAGGAATGATTATGGGAAGAAAAACCTATTTCAATATTCATTTGGGCACATTATTATTGTTTTAAGACAGACTTGAAAAATAATGAGGAAGTCCTTCAAATTTCCACATTCATCTTGATATATTTTCTATCAGCCTGATAATCAAACAGCTAATCACAACTCAAGCTACTATTTAGCTAAGACTCAGCACAACTCAGCTCAAGCAGCCACCAAAACTAATTCTAAGCAACAATCCATAACTCAGACAAATTGAGCACAATCCAAAATGTGACTGCACTTAACAATCAATAACCACACTATAGTGCTGATCAACAAACCAAACCAAACTGCTGAAGATGCCTCTCTCTCTCTCTCTCTCTCTCTCTCTCTCTCTCTCTCACACACACACACACACACACATACACACACACAGTAACTTACACTTCATAAACAAGAGAATAAAAACAGCATGCTGCCAGGCTAATGTTCATTATATATATATGTATGTATGTATCAGGAGGATCTGAGTGGGCTTCTGTTAATCTCAGTGTGTAGCACACCTTCTTCTGTCTCATTATTTAAATGGTCCATTATGAGCTGTGCAGCTTTGTGAACACCTGATTTTTGCTCTGTTTTTTGAGAGGAATTAGTGTTGTCTTCTTGTAGTCTCCTTAATGCACGGCTATAAAAAGTGTGGCATTCATCTGATATTACAGTCCTTGTGGTTCCAATACTGATATATCAAGAATTTTGCATCTAACCAGGTTGAATCTTCTTTTTATCTGCTGCCACATGTAGTCCACCTCCAAAATTAGCACTGATGAAGCAGCTGTCAAAGCTAAAGTTGTCCTGCTTTTACCTTGCAGCAGGTGTTGGTTGTGTTTCTTCCTTCCTTTCATAAAAACATGAAAAACTAATTAAACTTTTGTTGCTTGGGTGTTTCTAGTCACTGCAATTTATACCTCTCACGTAATTAACATTTTCACATTTGAGACTTTTGTATCGATGGTCACAAGTTTGCTAACTTACATTCAAAACAGAGCTAGCTATGCATCTGTTTTTTCTCAAAGATAATTAACTTACAACCCAAACTCCATCACACAAACACCATCTCCCAATGCCTTTAAGGGTCTTCCGTCGAGTTTGTACCAAATTATTCCCTGGGATGAACAATAAATCAAGTTTTAGCCTGTTTTGGCAAACAACAATGGCAGCCAGAAGTAACATCTCTCAAGATATGAGATAGTTTATGGTCTTGTACAACTGACAGTGGTGATAGAAGTATTCAGATACTTTACTTAAAAAGTAAAAGTCTTGCATGAAAAATCCTACTTAAGTAAAAGTACATAAGTATTAGCAAAGTTCTGATACACAAATCTGTTTTCAGTTTTGGGACTTTTTCTATAATCCTTGATTTTTAGTGAAATATTGCATCATTTGAACCTTTATTGAAATGAAACCATGTTATAGGTTTAGAGGGAAAAATCACTATTTGGTGGAGCTGTTAACAATTCATAGACATCTGAAATGTGACGCAGACTACACACTGCTTTTTGTAAGATGTCAGAAGCCAAAAAGGTTGGAAACCACTGGTTTCATCTTTAACAATGTTTTAAAAGCTTGTTATATTATTCATTGTGTCAAATCTTCATCTGAAAAGTAACCAAAGCTGTCAAATAAATGTAGTGGAGTAGAAAGTATAATATTTCCCTCTGAAATTTAGTCAAGAGGAAGCATTAAGTAGCATCAAATGGAAATACTCAAATACAGTACAAGTACCTCAAAATTGTACTAAAGTACAGTACTTGAGTAAATGTATTTTCCATCACTCACAACTTAAAGTTTTATTAACATGTTCATTTTTTTTATTAATTTTATTTTCTAGTATTTTATATCTCAATATAAAATAATTGTGCATTTTTCATTATTTTTTTTAGCTGGATGGAAGTACTTTTGAAATTTATCAGTGTTCAAAATAAGCAGTAGGCTAATTATTAAATGACCTGCAGTGTTTTTGTTTGCCTTGCATTTATCTTTGAGGTAAACAAAAGCTTAATCTGACTCCAAAGTAATCATCATTGCAAAACATTTTAATCAAAAACACCAGTAACAGGAGAGGCACAAATTATAGGGCCAGACCATTTCATTTACCACCACTAAATTCAAACCAACAAGGGCAAAACCCTAACCTCACCAGTCGCTTACCTTTCAGACAACATCCTCCTGCATAAGGGTATGATGAGTTGATGCAGCACTGAATATCTGTGTTTCTATATTGTGTATATTTTGAAGCAATATGTATGTTGTGTATATTGTTTAATGATGGAATAAAACCAGTACAATTCTATATTTAACCTTGTCTGTAATACTAAATGAGAGAAAAATATTATAGATAAACTTATGAAAAGAAATTATACCTGAATGCATGGATGCAGTTGGAATTGAAAATGAGCTAAAATAAGTATAAATCAAAATAAGTCATTAATTTACTTGTGAAAAAAAATGCAGAATTTTTAATAATAGGCTTTTTTCATGTGCTGGCTGGTTCACATCACATTGTCAAGGTTTATTGGGAGGCTTGAATAGAACAGAGTCCTCGTCAATGTATGTATTAGTAACACCTGTGCTTTGCCTACTATGACAAATCAAAATATCTGGTGTGAAAAGAGCCTGTTCTTAGCTAAAATACATTCAATAACAATATTAGCAATTATCTTCCTCAGAAAATAATGAACATTAATATATTTATGTAAATTTAAATGTTTCTGTGCCATCAGCTATGTCATTATCTATTATTCTAATATATTTAGATAATGCCACAACCAATGGGATGTAACCATTAGATAAATAGGATTTGGAAAAAAAAAAAAAAAAGCAGACCAATTATCTATTATTACAATAATGAGACTCAAAAACACACATCTCAACAAGGTTCCCAGTGGAAATGCAGTCACTTTAATGAAGTAAAAAGGCATGTTATCACACAGCGAGTGTTGTCTAGCATACCATGGTACAGTAAGTGGTAAGGGATAATTAATTTGCAAGGCCATTGTGTGCGTGATGGTAGCAGAGCTGATGTAAGTTATAGCTTGTGTAATTTGCTTAGAGTTCAGGTAAATTAGGTGCCTCAGCTCCACCCACATGTTTCCCTGCAAAGTTAACTTGTGCACTCGCTGACAAAATGTTAAATGGATGGAAAATGAATACCTGAAAATATCACTGGTACAAAAGGTGCCCGTTGTGAGGAAGGACTCTGACAATAACTAGCTGGCAAGGTCCACACGCTCCTTTCTTTATTTGTACTTTTTCACTGTCAATGCAACGGTTGTGCAACAGTGGAATGAGTCACAGGGAGCCAGTGTTATGCTATTTAATTTATCATTTCTACGATTATGAATTTTCCTACCTTTTATCAATGGTGCATGGGCTTTTTTAGCAGTTGATGTGAAGGCGTATTATAATTAATCATTCTTCTCAAAACAAACAATGCTTATCTATAATTATATCTGTGTTATCTGTAGCTCCATTACACTTTGTTTGTGCAAACATATTATGATACATTACAACTACATGTGCATAACTCAAATTAAAGGATATGTTAATTTACAAACGTCATAATCTGCCCACAGTATATCCCTACACTACTTCCATTAACCAGTGTTAATGACTTCATGGGCTAAACCCTGGGATAAGGGCTGCTGTGTGTCATTTATACTGCAATCCCATCAATCTATGTAGAATCCAACGGCTTAGTTGTAGCATGCCCAACACCCCATTATTCCATCAACAATCTGTCAATGTGGAGGAGAGTGAAAAACAGAGGCAGCAAGAGACTGTAGTGGAAGAACACAAAGAGCTCAAAGTGAGAATACTGATGTTTTTCTGTACCAAAGGCCTTATATGAGTTCCTACATACCTGAGAGAATGGGAGTGCGTTTGGATCTTAAATAGGAGGGGAAGGAAATATTGTGTTGTCAAAGGCTTGCTTCCAGGGAAACAAACATCAAACATAAGCATGTCACCGTGTGATAACGTACCTCCTGGGGGGTGGGGGTTGGGGGATTGTGAGACTTTTAAGAACTGAAACTTTAATAACTCGGGAATTACTTACATAGATTTGACAAGAAGTGTTCTGTTTGAAAAGGTGTGACTCGAAAAAGAGGCAAGAATGTCTCTATTTATGTTTAAGGTTCAGCTGGATTCGTTTACTGACCAAAAATAACTTTCTCAGCTGCAGTGTTTCCTCCGTCTCAGAAATGTATTCCTCCTCAATGGGTGGATGAGAAGAAGCACGTCTAGGCGTATGCATCTTGCAAGAAACTGGAATCAGATTGATACGCCCTCCCCTGGCATTAATGGCCTAGATACACACAGCATCTCATGGTAGATGACTTCACATCATCTATATGGGTCCACATGGAGCAAAACAGACCTACAAAAAGGCTCAGTCAAGCTAAATCTGTGCCAATTCAAGTCCTTTTAGGGCATTTGTTAGATTATGACCGGCAGATTATTTGGGGAAGTAATTGTCCCCAGGTGTTATGAACATTCCAAGCTTATTCTCCATCCCCCTTATGCTCAACTGTAGAGATTAGGCTCAGAGGAAAATCTCTTCCCTCAATGGAGGGGAGGGAAAAAAGAGGCCCAAACAGGCACAAACACACTAAGTATGTGTAGCCAATCAGCTTTCTGCTTTGCTTGAGCATGCTGTCCCTCTGGGCCTGTTGATCCAGTCAAAGAAAAGTCCTCTCTTTTTTCCCCCCAGGACCTCTAATACCTGCATGATGAGTGCCACTGCACTGCCAGCTGCTGCAGCCACACTCAGTCCCACCGTCTCACCACACCACACACAGAGAACACACAGGTCTGAGAGCAGCCAGTGTAAATCACACTGAAGCTCTTTACAGCCACCTGCTGTGCTTGATGCAAAACAGCATTTCACACAATTATTCTTTGCTGTTTTGTTTTTAAAAAATAAGATGTGCATAAGTAATGAGCTATATTCTTACCATAATTGTATATTAAAATTACTTAACGAGTCTTGAATTTCCTAATAATTTAGGTTTCCTGAAAAGAAAGTATGTAATTTAGTATTGAGTATAGGGAAAATAGAAACAAATATCTGAGTAGGTTTAGAAAGAATAAGCTCCATTTAAACCCAAGTACATATTCATTCATAATTCATTTATTATTAGACACTTTATTCACCCTATATGTTGAATTGTATGCTTGCCTGTAGACAGATTACATGTTTTTGCACACTAACTGACCTGCTGTGCACCAAGACGCTCCAGGTTATATTGGCAATTGAACATTTTTAATAGAAAATGTAGCAACTGATCCAATAATTAGAACCAAATTACATTCTTTAACAAAAGTAACTATGCGACTCGTAAAAGTATTTGAAGTGTTACCTTAAAATGTGGTCCAGACACAAAATAATTATATGTACCTACCAGGGACAACTGACTGCAGAGGATTATATTATGCTGTGAGATACAAGATAAAAGCCTTGAGCTGTCAATGGTCTGAAATTGCTTGTGTAGAGGGTTCAAAGCGTAGCCCACGCTTGCGTATGCATGAGAGGTCAAATGCCTCCCATCACAGTAAATCTTATTTTATAGTTTAGTTTTTAGAGCGACTTAATTATGTATACAAAGGTCAAAGGTCCTGACTTTGCATTTTGAATGCTGCCTTGGAACTGCTGTTTAAATTACAGTGGCTTCATTAGTGGATGAGTGCTTGTCATGGATGATTTGCATCCTGCATATCAAATTGCCCATCTCAAGGAGAAAACAGCATCACAGCGGCTCAGAAGATGATCCAGGATCCATTTTCCATGCTTTCCCCATTAACACTGGGATGGTTGTCTTTTGTGATTATTACTCAGTGCATACAACAATTAGCAGCGTGGTCTCTCTTGTGTGTTTCCATTAATACAGCATGCTGTTCACACACAGCAGTAAATCAACCCACCGCATACGTAAATTTTGCAATTAATCTTTTGATGATCTAGATAGCAAGATAAATGAAAGTCCGTCTAGCATGACATGCCTCTCACTCTCTTTGTGTTATTATGGGAATTGTGTGCCATATCCATTCATTTTATTTTAAGACATGTACATGTAGTGGAGATTTTAAGCAGATGTTCTTGTTCAAATTGCAATAATAAGAAATAGTGCTATTCTATTCTAGCATAACAGATAATTTTGGTCTTCTGATTTGAATATTTTCCATATTCTATTATTGTTTTTGCTCAGCACAATAGGTGTGACACAAGAATAGACTGTCTATTGGTTACAGACATAGTGAGAATTTTAACATAGACTTCTGACAGATAGGTGACAAATTAAAGGAAAAACCAGTACAGGCCTGAATGCTTGACCCCTACAGTGTGGATGTCCACTTGTCCCTTTAGAGATAAGGGTCATTGCAAATCAATGCAAAGTTGCTCTGAGTCATCACCTTTATCCTATGATGAAACATTTCTATCCTGATAGGAGTGGTCCCTTCCGGGAGGACAATGCCCCAATTCACAGGGCACGAGGGGTCACTGAATGGTTTGATGAGTATGAAAATGATGTGACTCATATGCTATGGCCTTCACAGTCACCAGAACTAAACTCAACTGAACACCTATGAGAGATTTTGGACCAACATTTTAGACAGCACTCTCCACCACCATCATCAAAACACCAAATGAGGGAATATCTTTTGGAAGACTGATTTTCTTTCCTTCAGAAGAGTTCAGAGACTTGTAGAATCGATGCCAAGGTGCACTGAAGCTGCTCTGGCAGTACATGGTGGACCAACACCTTATTAAGACACTTTATGTTGGTTTTTCCTTTAATTTGTCACCCGTTGAGCTTCATTTGTCTTCAATGCATTTCAGTTTCCAGCTTACAACCAATTCCTCTTTGCATAGCTTGCAGATTTTTGTCTATGACAGACTTGATGTCAAGCTCCTGAGAAAGCTCAAAATACATTCCTTCTCCCATCATTCTCCCTGTTAATTAAGATTCATCAGCACTAATTCACTATGGTAATTTTGTCAATGAACAGCTGGAATGGAAGATTAGTGTGTAGACAGCCCACTTCTTTAAGATATGCGCAGCGGGAAATATAGCAACAAGATGATTTTTTTTCTTTAAGGTTCTGAGTCTTCAGCTGCTGAATAAAGAAACAAGCCTAGCCAAATCCCAGGATTCACTACAAAGAGTACATTTAGAACTAGACAGCCCAGCAGTCAGATATTTTAGAGCATAGGATCCATAAATGTCTGGACTTCATCATTTGCATATTGATAATGCAGCTGTTTCACCTGCTGCTGACAAGTTCACAAAGGCCACATTTGCTCCTCTACTTCAAAGCAATGAAGACTGCTGGCACTAGCTGCATGCATTTGAACCTCACAGGAGATAATGCAGATGCTATTTCATAGGCTGAAAATACAGTAGTTTAACGATACAGAATCGGAGCAAAGAACAAACGATTACACTAGTCTTGTAATATCATTTCCCAACAATTAAACCAACAAGACTGAAAACTAGTGTGAGCATGTAATCATGACTTCAATATGTGACAAATATCTATTATTGAGCGTGCCTGCCTTCTTCTCTTTTTAGTAAGAACTGGTAGCACTTGTCCCTATCTCTTACACCTTATAATCAGCCTTAGGCTCAATGTGGGAAACAATGATTTATACTGAGTGTAGACGTGCTGCACCTCCGCACCTTGGTAACAAGAAAGAAACCCTGTCAGTATGTGTTCCACCTTCTCAGCACGTGACTGATGAACAACTCTATTATAATCATCTCGATTCACAATAGGACACTTTCCCCTATTGCCAGATAATTAAGCTGATTTAGTCACACTTGAAAACACAGAACATGTGTGAGGGTAGTTCTCTGAACGCCACGGATCTAAATAAGTTTGTTTAATTTGAGCAAAAAGAACTTTGAGTGTGCTAGAACAGTGAGATTACATATTATCTTATCAGTGTAGTTTAGTACAATTGTTAAGACATATACAGCAGGGAATAAAATAAATAAGTACAGTGCAGTGTATGTTAATACAGCCTAATAGAGTGGAGAACAAGCTGACTCATTGTTCAGTTCAGTTAGGGAGGGACTTGCGTTAAAAATATATTTAGTAGTTTCTTTTAGTCAGTAATTTTTTGTTGTTCTTCATTCCCACCATGTATCCATTCGCCGAACACGTACTCTCTGCTTATAGTGGTATTCTTTCAGGTGCTTTTTCAAAGCATTTGGAATGGGAAGAATGTTTATGCCGTCATAGGTGGTGCAGCTGCTGATGACCGCTCGGCAGATGTGCTGCAGGCTAAAGGGCTGCATGCGATGGATGGGGTTGGACAGCAAGGGCTCGAAGAACATGCAGGAGTTGGGGTCTTTGTAGTGTTCCAGTAAACCCGTAACTGTGGGAGCATGGAAGACGCTGGGGTCATGCACGTCGAAGCTAAAATTGTGGTTCCACTGTTCAATGCGAGCATGTAGCGAACGGCCGTAACGGCGGAAACTAACAGAAAAGAGGTAGTCTTCCTGGGCAGAGTCGCGCAGGAGGAAGGTTCCTTCAGGTTTTCCCTCTAGCAGGGTCTCTGCCTCGTAGCGGTCCATAACCCCCCAGTAACACGGGAGGTTGGTGATCTGCAGCAGGTCTGGAACTAAACAGTGAATGTAATCGATCTGGGTGTGAATGCGGTAGCCGTCGTGAGATTTCTGATGCTCAGTCTGAGGAGGTACAGCTCTGGAGGGCATGTTGGTCGCTGTAACCTCTGGGTCAACCGGAGGGTCGGAGATAGTGTCGCAGGAGTGAACAGAGGCTGACGCTGATGCGGAGGCCACCACCTCATCCAGAGTGTCCAGACAGCTCTGTAGTAGGAGTTGGTGCTGCTGTTGTCTTTGGAGAAGAAGCTGCTGTTGCTGCTGAACAGAGGCTCTGTCCGCCCCCGCCAACTCATTCATACCATGAGCCAGTTTAGGCCCATGCTTGTAGAGAGGGTTAATTTGGGCCGTCACCTCGAATGTGTGGATCTCTGCATTAGGTGGTGGCTCAACCCCTTGTTCGATGCTAATGCGCCTGCGCTCTCGCAACCTGTCATCTACATCCTCCACCACAGCAGCCATAGCTGAAGTCGGGGCACTGCATACTACTTCAGAGTCAAGCACGGGAGGCTGGGTGATCGGGGCCGTGTGTTGCTTAATGAGATACCACTTCTGAGCCAGCTCTGACCCCACAGGGAAAGGGCAGTCATCCAACATCAACTCACTGAGATGGATCTTACGCCTCGAGGAGGCGCAGGCAGCTGATGATGATGAAAGAGCCTGCGGAGGTGGTGGTGGTGCTGCCGCACTGTGTGTCTTTATTGGGAAACACTGCCCCATTGCATCTTGGATTTTTTGCCGGAGAGTGCGACTGCTGCTTGACCCTCTGGCCTCACCCTCACTGGGTGCAGATAATTCTGTGGCAGAGCTAATAGTTCCCAGTACTGGCCTTGCTGTTGCTAGTTCTTGTCCAAGTAATGAGGCAGCAACTTCCCCACCCTGCCATCGCCAATTCTCTTTAAGAGGAGAGGAGGAGGATTGGTCCCTGTTCTCGAGGTCACTCAGAAGCTCACCATACTCAAAGCCATCACTGACAGGCCGCTCAGAGGCAGGTTCATGGGAGGAAAGGCCTTTTTTCTTCCCTTTCCCACCTTTCCGTCCACCACCTGCATCTCGTCTCTCCTCTGACCGACTCTGTCTGACCTTGGGGCGGGCTCCCCTCTCTCGATCTTTCCCTCGGTTCCCCGAATCCTTCGGTAATGACATGATGGATTATGTGGTGAAATGTTGACAGTTGTGCTAGACAATTGCACTTCAGGGAGTTGACTTGACCAACAGATGACTTGTAACTGCGGTTAGCTTTCAGCAGGAAGCTTCCCATCCGCATCCCTTGTGTGAGTCGTCATTATCATTACCCATGCACTGTGGCCACAAAGACGTTAAACAACCTGAAGAAGAAAATGACAGTTGTTAACGTTGCAGTTTGAAATAAGTCAGGATAACATATTGTCATATCACTGGTGATGACACTCAGTTACCAGTTTATTAAGTACACTTAGCTAAAACTATTGAATACAACAGCCCTGCAAGAAATCCTACTTCTTTGGGGTAATTAAGTTATTTTATTTGACTGCAACAATTATTTTCAACAGTGGTTACTTGTCTTATTTTTCAATAAATCGTTTGATCCAGAAAATGTCATAAAGTGCCCCTAAAATTTCCCAGAGCCAAAGACAATGTCTTCAATCTGCTTGCTTTGTCTGACCAACAGTCTAAAAACCCAAAGATATATAATATAATATCATAAAAGACTACTGATATTATATTGTATTACTATATTGCATTACACTGAGAGGTGTTTTCTTAAAATCTAGTCGTCCCTTGTTGATATAAATGACAATAAGCTGGTAACTGAGTGTATAGTGTTATTTTTTTTTAAAGAGAAGAGGTAATAAGTGACTATAAGACAAGAAGAGTTCACGCACATGAGCATACTTTAAATTCAAGACACATTAGGGAAGTAAAATAATCAAACTCCACAGTCAGTGACAAGCCTCACTTCCAGTTTGATAGATCAAACCTCTATGTTGGTTCTGTGGCCTCTAGCTCTAGGAGACAGCGCTCTGTGCTGTCCTTTTATCTACACACAACTGACAAACTGTCAGAAACATGTAATGAGAAATGATGTGCTTCACAGCTTGGTTAGTTAAACCGCCCACTTCTTTAAAAAGTGACTTTGCTGTGATGCTCTTTGCTCTGACTTCCTGAGTCCGAGATTTGAAACAACTTCTAACGTTAAAGGACAGGTTCCCAATTTTCTTCAAGTCTGTCTTAGAACCATAGTCAAGTGCCAAAATAAACATTGAAAGATGTTTTCCTTGCTGTAATCATTCCTCCTGTTCATACCAGCTATTAAAAGATTCCCTTCAAATGTGCTTTCAATGTAAGTGATGGGGGGCAAAATCCACAGTGTCCACATAATCATTTTGTGCAAAAAAGCATTTAAAAGTTGATCTGAAGCTTATATGAGGCTTCAGCAGTCTGAGTCATATCAAGTGGATATCTGCCACATTTGCAGTCTCTTTAGCATCAAATTTCCTCCCTTTGTTTCCTCTTTGTGTTTCCCTGTTGAACTGCAGTGGAAGTGTAACAACAAAAAGAGGGACATTGGCACTAAAAAGACTATAATGTTTAAAGATATCTACTTGATTTGACTCATTTGGATGGCTGAAGCTTCATATTAGCTTCCTATAAACTTTAAATAGGCTACATTTTTGCACAGAGGGAGGACTGTGGCTTTTGGCACTAATCACTTACATTGTAAGTACATTATGATGGCATCGTCTAATGGTTAGTATGGACAGCAGGAATGATTACGGCAAGAAAATCCTATTTCCATGTTCATTTGAGCAACTGACTATTGCCTTAAGACAGACTTGAAAAACGGTGAAACTATCCTTTAATGTTTAGTCAAATCCACAGTTTTAACTTTAGATATGCCCATGACAAAATGAAGACAGAAAGTAGTAAATTAGCTTAGGTTTGAACCTCTAATTTCTAAATCGTGTAGAACTAATCGGCTTTTATTGTCTCTATTTTTACAGTTTTCATGTACGTCCAGTATCCCAGTAGGATGTCCTCTCCTACATCACATCAGATAGAAAAAGTATTTGATCGACTAAAAACATGAATTTCCTAACCGTTTCCACTATGACAGAAGCTACCGCTAAATACTTTTAAGATGTCACACACATCGGGCTAATCGATGGCTCAATCAAAAGCCCATTTCTGTTGAAAAGTGAAACAATTCAAAGCGATAACATTACTGAGGCTAACAGCGTTAGCACTCAGCTGTTTGCGGTCAGTAGGCTAAGTTAGCAGCGTAGCTAGCTATCCGCTAACTTGGGTACTTTTAACTGTGAGAAGAACGGTTAAGTTGTATTTGTTACCACTTATATCTAGCTTTCTTAACAACAATACAAACTGTGGACATACCTTGGCAGTTGTTACTGAGTTCACCGACGAAATGGCTTCTGTCTCATCTTGGATAAACTAATGACGTTAACAAAAAGGCGGCTAGCTCGCATATTAGCAACCCGGAAGTGAAAAGTAATTGGAGTATCTCTCCTTAGTAACGTCGGAACATGATCACTTCTGCAACATCTCAGATGAGTGCAATAAGCAATAACTGAGAGCCGTCTTCTTGGTAAAAAGTGGAAATAAAGTAAACAGACACAAAGACAAACCACAAATGAAGTTGCAAAAGAACTGAACCTCTTTATTTGGACTGTCAATGATCCGACGGATGCTGCACTTCAGACCATTCACACATATGAGTGACAGTAAAAAAGTAGAGTGTAAGCATGGGATGCAAAAGGTTCATAAAAGATTAGGGGGAGTCATCAGAATTAAATATCAATTGTACAAGACAAAGATGTAATGTAGCCTGGAGCTGACAGCTGCATTAATTCAATGATCAAGCCTGGCAGGGACATTTACATGATCTCAGGACCACTTTATTAGGAGTCTCCATATGACACAGGCTCTGTACCTCCTAGTGGATTCTTGGTATGCGAAAATACACCAAGCTGACCTCATGAAGTCTATTTCCCAACTCGTTTCATGCATCACTGGAATGTAAACATGGAGTAAACATATTCCTTGGCCTGTTATTAGTGTTCAGTTTACTCATAATCACATCATTTGTGGCTCAGATAAGCATTGTCATCCCCTGCTGCATCTTCATTATGCACAGACACTTGCAGAAATCTGCTGCACTGTACCTCTGCGTCTATTTGCAGTAATATGTAGGCTGTCCAAAGCTTTACAGAGGCTATGAAAAGGATAATCTGAGCCATATGTAACATAACAGAGTTGATATACAGTATAGTGAAGTTTTCTTTTTTTTTTTTTTTTAAAAAAAAAAAAAAGGTAGCAGAGTCTTAAATCTGTCAGCATTGTTAACTTACTGAAGTCCTCTGCGGGCATGAGTGTGATGCATTTAGTAAGTCAGATCTATCCAAGAGCCTGCTCTGAAGAAATTCATGACTACAGTACTACTCAAGACCATTAAATCAACATATTGAGGATGCTGGAGCTGTGCATTTCAGGCACCACATGAACAGTTTATCAGGACATGACAGCTAACAGTTCAATCACAAGGCCAGGAAAGCTATTCTCTTTCATCACTGCATGACCAGAAAAGCAGGCGTTACATGCCTCATACAGGTATCACTTGAAAAACCTACTGTGACTCCTATGGAGCCCATAGATGAAGGGTAGAACACTTTTGTTTTCAGGCTCTACCGAGCCAGCTCATGTGCGAGAAGGCTTCAGTTCTTTAATGTGTTACATAGTGAGACAATGGAGTATTCATGACATCGCATAGCATGAATTGGGCATTATCCCAGAGAGATGTAAACAGTGACATTTAGGCGTTATAAACATACAACATTAGTTGCAAGGTTTCTGCTCTCTAGCTTTTGGTGACACTGGGCACCATCAACCACCATGTCCTCTATCTACAACAGTGCTCTATTAGTGTGGCAAAACATGCGATTATAGAAAATAAGCATAAGTTATCAATATCAAGGGAGAGTAAAAAATACAATTGGAAAAGATATCTGTAAATAACCATCTTTACTATACAGACCTCCTATGGCTCTGCTGAAATAAAATGTGAATGGTTATCCCTGCCTTATGATGCAACCAAAAGTGATCCAAAAGTTAAGACCATATTACACACACATGCACCTCCGCTCTGCCACATTCAAAGACAGAGGCTGTATAAGACAGTTTTTGATTCAACACTGATACCACATGAAAATGTTAGGGTTCTGAGACTGAAACACACCGAGACACAAACAGAAAATATGGACATCGTCAAAAGCACCTTGAAAAGTATGATTCATCAAATCATCACATCGGCCGCGTGAGGAAGAGGGCACTGCGAGGGTGAGGCGCTGCGCTCCAGAGCATTTATTACATGATCAAGCTTCTTTTTCCAGAGCCAATCATACAGGGGCCAGAGGGTTGAGATGGGTTTCATTTAGTTTTTTTCACTAAGCATGAGTGTAAATTGAAAACACTCTACCCTCCTCGCTTTTATCAATTCAATATCAAATCAGCTCTTGCACAATACAAACCTCACCAGCCCTTATTCACCCCTCTGGGGATTCCTCGGCACAAAATGAGATTCATCATCATTTATGTAGTAGGGCATAAAATAACAGAGACAAACTGCAGCTGGCATAAATTCTTCAAACTGCTGTTCTTTAAAAAAAAAAAAAAAAAATTATACCATTCTGTTGCATTTCACTACAAATATCCTTCTCAAATTAACAATCGCACAACCCTTCTCTTTGGCTTTGTAGAAGTTGAGAGAACAGTCACCTCTACTTTGACTATGTGTTTAGGGAAAACAACCAAGACAAAGGGGTATGCCTGCGGTTGAATTTCAAGCTTTTCCTCAGTCCTTTTGGTCCTCCTTTTCCTGCCTTTGCCACAAAAACATGTTTTCTAGAAAGAACAACAAGAACCAAGGAAAGCCGTCTTAAGTTTCAACCAATACAAGCACTCACTAGCACTGGTTATAGAACAATAGGGTGTCTAGGAGGTGTAATCATGTCTGTATAACAACACCTGTCTACAAGTGGAACATCTCAGTGAGCGTATCCTTGAGCCAATTACAGTTTAGTGCCTAATATCAAAGATAATTTAATAAAAAGTGCCTTTCTTCTGGCTGGAAATTTTCTGAATCTACGCATTATGTGGTGCAGGGGGCTGTGTCTGTCAGTGTGTTCTGGAAAGAAGCCTTGCTCCAAGGCAGGAGGAAAAGAAGAGTAACTCATAGGGCAGAACCCCTTTAAGACAGCACCAATCCACCGTTTTTCTCTCAGACCACGGCAAACTGAGCCTCTGCACGCCATGTCACAGTCCTGCAGGTGACATGGAGCAGTTTGCACAGTTAACCTTTTCTCTGTCCTGCAATATAATAATCATCTGTATTCCATTTTTAATAAACTTAGTTGTATATAATAAAGTACAAAAATATTAGAGAACATATACACAGTTTTTTGTCATTTTTGTAGTGACTGCTTTGCCTGGTTTTCTTAAGCATACGTATATCTTTGTGCTAGGTGGTGAGGAACTGAACAGGCCTCAACTGAAGTGTAGTTTTTCCTCTCTTCTTTTCATATTGTTGATGTCCGGTCTGTTCCATCTGAGGGGGGAGATTATAAAGAAATATGTTTTAAGACATTTACAATCATTGAATATAGTGCAACATACACATTTCACCCTCTAATGCTTAAAGGGATCATTCACTTTTTGGAGACTTTTATAGTTTATCCTCCTTTTCCAGAGGCAGAAAGTTAATAGTTATTCTCTTGTTCCCGCTGTCCAATGAAAGCCATGTATCTCTAAATTTGGAAATTTTAATTTTTCAGATAAAAGGATTAAATCTTCCTTTATGGGAGTGAAAATTGTACTTTTTAACTTAAATAAACCATTAAAAAACCCATTGGATTATCAGAAAAGATTCATTATCACTTAACTAAAGAGGGGCTGTTTATCTGAGCTCATGAAAGATGATATTTTGGAGGTCAATGGCTTTCACTGGACAGAGGCCATATGCATGTCTTTTGAAGATATGCCACCATTGAGGTAAGCCAATCTTAGATACATTTCTGGATGTCTATGCCAGTGGTTCTCAAACTGTGTGTCCCTTAAATGCCCCATTCAACTGTTTCATTAAGTACAAATTTAAAGAACAAATTTTAAATGTTGTAAAATGTTTTATTAACATAATCGTTCTTCCGATTCTAAGCTGAACATCTCTTTATTTTTGTCTGCTGAATTTCCTTTAAGATTGAGGCACTTTCTAATACCCAGCATCACCATACATTACTATTAGCTAATGCTAGCTTCCAAAATTCTACGTGCGGCGCTCTTAACCTTTAACCTTACAGGTCATCCTAATCTCGCAGTTCAGTGCGAGATTTGATGGTCGACTGTCTTCTGTCTAAATTAAGCTGCTAAATCACACTTAAATTATGCACCAGATTTTGAACAGATTTTATCTGTATAGTCTGTAAATGTGAATACAAATGCAAAACACATATTTTTTTCTTTTTATTAGAAAATTCATTTTGTCGGAGGGTACATTGCACCCCAATGCCCCCCCCCCACCTAGCAACAAGCTGACTCCAAAGATTCTAAAGCCTGTGTTCGCTACTTTGATTTCATGGCAATGGACTAAACGTTACCGCGCTCTAAATCAAAAAACTAGTTCACTAGCAAAACGCCTTAAAGCATTAGCTATGGATAAATTCCTCACCAAAAAGAGAAGTGAACCAGACTGTGAGACAGTATCACAATAGTTACATTGCTCTGGGATTTTCGTGGATGGGAGATGCTGCTTACCCCCAACCTTAATGCCTTATCTGCAGGGAGAAGCTAACAAATGACGCGATGGTACCCAGTAAGTTGAAACACCACCTGATCACAAAGCTTCCTGATTTTATGAAAAAAGACACTCACTACTTCTAACAGTTAATGGGACAAAATGAAAAACACAGCCAGAGGATGCTTATATTAGGGTGGGCTGGTAGAAATAATATGGGCGACTCGAGCGGTAGGTAGCCCAGAGGTTAGAGAAGCGGACTAGCAGCCTGAAGGTTGCTGGTTCCAATCCCTGGCCAGATGGCACATAACTGGTGGGTTGTCAGAGTCAAGATCAGATACAAACTCCTACCATTGTGCCCTCAGGCCTCTCCAGCAGCGTGTTTGTGAATGGGTTGTTTGGATGGGTTAAATGCAGAGGATTAATTTCCCCCATGGGGATTAATAAAGTAGTATTCTATTCTAATTTATACAGAACAATATGAAGCAGGGAAATTGGGAGGTAATGAAGCAGCATTTTTAAGTTTGCTGCTACCCTATGATTTGAGTCAGTGG
The DNA here is from genome assembly GCF_910596095.1 of Thunnus maccoyii. NCBI lineage: Eukaryota > Metazoa > Chordata > Actinopteri > Scombriformes > Scombridae > Thunnus > Thunnus maccoyii. Next base: position 23,069,151 of record NC_056538.1, read on the forward strand.
AGGGCAGATTGATTTACCCTAAAATAAAAAAATCCTTTCAACATAATTTTAAAATAATCAACTCCATAATATTTCTTTCCATTGGATGAGCTTAGTTCTCAAATAAAATTAAAACCTGATCTAGTGAGACTTCTCACCATAGCCAATATTTACAAAAATAGAAGGTAGTGTATTATTTAAACTCAAACTGAAAAGTGACAAAGAAAACAACTCTGAAAGCTCCTGCAGGTGTTTACACACAGCGGACAGGTCTGTCTCATTTGGGACATTTCTTGACACTGGTTTTGCAACAAGAATTTCATTTTTCAGACTCACATTGTCTACCACAGTGCCAGCAAGCACACGCAGAGGGCACAAAAAGGTGGAATCTAGAAATGGACTAGATTTGTGTACAAGACTGAATATGGCTGTCATTAGTTCTACCTTCTTCTTGGAAAATCTTTCCATTTCTGAAATGTCCCTGTCAAGGATGTTGAGCAGGGATCTTTTCAGAGACTGACGGGAGGTGATGGTGGGATCATCAGAATCTGTATGACCTACAGATGACAGCACAACACTTTCTGTTTGTATTTATTCATTCATTGATTTTGTATCGCCGACCAGTGGGGAAAGTTCATAGTTGTCATAGCAACACCCCTCCCCCTTGGCATGCTCCAAGAGACAGTGGGTCCACACTATTACCATGCCGGCATATGCCTGTGGTGCGCTGAGTAGGCGGAGTCTGCACACCGTCAGACAGTTATCGTAGTCGGCAGATACACCGGATCCACCGCTAAATTTCAGCGGTGAGAACGGCATTTACGTAACCACGACTACATGGCCGATACAAACACAAACAAGTCAAGGGAGATTAATAAGAGAGAACTGATGAATGTTATTCAGGCTCAGATAAAATAATATTGTGAACATTACTATCCATGCTGGCAATTACCTGTCAACTAAGAAAGCTACTGTAGCTTTTGCCCTGTAGGCTGACGTTGTTGTTTGTTTTATCAGCTGACAATTACATGATTGCTGCTGCTGGCTGACAGATTACACTCCATTTAAACACTTTTCCCAGCCCTCGCCGTTATGTGTTAAGTGGTGCACCAGCGCGCTGAAATGGAGCGGCCCCACTCTGTGCAGCGGACAGGTCTGCTTCAGAGCTCTGTGTGTATGTGTCTGAACATGACAAGAGGGGGCTGGCAGTGAACTTAACTTCTGATTGGGTGAGCAAGACGCACGTTTGTGTGGGCTAAGCCCACCCTTGCCAATAGCCACCGCTGGCCTTGGACAAATGCCTACCTCAATTTAAGCTCACCTGGCCTATGTGTGACAGCATCTGCACAGATGGAGCAGCTGCGATGACAAGCAAAATTAAGGGCTTTGTTACTTAAGTGAAGGAGCAGAACTCTACCATCCAAGCAATCCACTGCCTCTTGCACCGCAAAGCTCTCGTAGCCAAAACAACGCTACCTGAATTGACTGGAGTGTTGGATCGGGCTGTGAATATTGTGAACTTCATCAAATCAAGTCCCCTGAAATCTCAACTGGGTTCGATTTTGTGCGCAGAGATGGGGGCTGAGCACCATGCTTTGCTACTTCATGCAGAGGTGAGGTGGCTCTCACGGGGAAAGGTCCCGAACGGTATGAAAGGTATGCTTCACATGGATTTAACCACGGATGAGGCGTGGTAGGCAAAGCTGGCCTATCAGAAGAACGACACCATTCTCAGCACAACAGGCAAATTCTTTCGTTAGGCTTTCGTTCAAAGTTGGCCCTCTGGCGAAAGACTTTGATGAGTGGGTCAACTGAGATGTTCCCCCTGGCATCGGCACACAGCAGGGGTAAAACAGGATTGCCCAATCTTGTTGTCAAGCACCTGGACACACTGGAAGAGAGGTCTACCAGGTACTACACTTCTGCCAACATGAAATACTATGACTGGGTTCACGCACCACTCCATCCTCTTTCCTCCGCGTCAATCCAGACACTGACCATGAGATGAAAAGAAGAGCTGACTTAACTCAAAGAGGATTGCTCACTGAAAATGGACTTTGCAGACTTGCCCTCTTGGTTGCAGGTAGCAAAGGAATACCCCAATCTATCGGAGCATGTGGTTTCTGTTTTATTACAATTTCCGACCACATACTTGTGAGCTGGCCTTCTTGTCGATGACATACATGAAAAACAACAGAAGGGAGCGCTTGTCCGTGGAGCAGGACGTGCAAATGGCATTGTCCTCTGTCCTGTCTCAGATCAAGACACTCTGCTCTCAGAGACAGGTGCACGTTAGTCATTAATTGTCCCTTCCTATGTAAGTAACAAAAACACTACAATTAAAAGCCCTACCAAATTAATAGAAACAACATAGGTTACTGTAATAGGTCATACATTTAGCAAGAAGTCCTAATTGTTCTTTTTTTTTTTTTCTCTCTGTGTAACGTATTTTTTTGTTATAGCACACGAAATAGCCTAGTTATTGTGAAAATAAAATCTGATTTGTTGGCTCATGACACATGATTTTGTTATTATATATAAATAGCCTGTTATATTATAAATAATATAAGTATTTTAAAGCTGATTTTATGAAAGTCTAGTCTAAAACCACTAAATTCTGGAGACATGATTTTGTAACAAGACTTCAAAAAAGCCTTGTTATCCCGATTAATAAAAACTGTAAAAAAAAAATTAAAAAAAAAAGTTTTGATAAAATATGATTTTGAGTAATTTTTATTGTGAATGATCTATTTGAGATGCAATATAGCCTCTATCTACATACATACAGTATATTCTATATTTATGAGGATGCATACATCAATATTTTAAAAAAAAAATTGTGTGCCTCGAAAATTTCATTTTCATGAGGGTGTGTCTTGGGACAAAAAAGTTTGAAAACCACTGGTGTATGCTATAAATTGGCATCTCTCCCAAAAGCTGGGGAAGTTTAACACTTTGTACTTGTTAGCCAAGTGTTAATGAAAATACATACAATATCCAAACAACTTTGGAGCTACTTTTTCCAAAAGATGCATTTATCCATCTGTCAAAGCTTGTAAATCTAAACAAAAATGCACAGAATGCTCAATATGATCTTATTTATTTGGTGATAGTGATGTAGAGACTTTCTAAAACATGAACTGACAACATGTCACCAGTAATCTGTGGAGAAGACCCTACGTGTATTTTCCATCCAGACATCCAGAACGTAACCCAAACTAGGCTAAACTCACTGTTAAACATACTTTCAGACTGCACACACAGACACAAAAAGACATGAATCATTTTATCTGTCTCTGGAAAGGAGGGCAAATACTTTAAATTCCCCAAATTCATCTAACTTGCATAAAATGCAACAGGAACAACTTTTTAAGTCAGTACCATAATACTTGGGGAAAAGTAACAAATACAGAGCAACTGAATCCTGAAGTTGTTTGACATTTTGTCATTCAAGTGAAAAGTGTAGAGCAGTGTACAAAATTAACTTTTTTGTCCACTGGCTAAATGCCTGGTGAATGTTCAAATTTTACCAGCCACTCAATAGATTACCAATGTTTTTTTTGGCTGGTGAGTGGAGTGAAGCAAATCTATCAGCCACTTGCATATTTTACCAGCATTCTGCTGGAGGCTGGTGCTAATTTTGTGCCCTGGTGTAGAGGTATTAGTCTTTCTCTCTCTGCACGAAGAACCTGAGTATGACTTGACTGATAATACTGTATAATTTAAATATTATGAAATATTAATTAACAAATATAACTAATGAAATATGGATTATAAAAGTCGACAGACCTTTCCATCTGTTTCAATAGCTAAAGTTGTGTGGTGACAAATTAGTATGTACAGTATTGCTTTTCTTTAGGGACATGGTTGTTCTTGAATGTTCTTTAAGTGTTTTAGTTATTCAACATCTGTCTACTGGACCAACATATATCATGAATATATAACAACATAATATTGTAATAAGATGTTGTTGTCTTGTTGATAGTTGTGTGAGGTTTGCCAGCCTGTGGCTTATTTAGCACGAGACTGTTGAGGACACTTACCCCCTAAGGCATGCTCTGTCATACTGAGGCACAGTGACTCCAGCGTAGGGTTGATCTCCAGGTCAGCACCTGGAACTTGGCATTCTAAGGGAATGAGTAAAAACAGTCTCAGTCCAAAGGAAGATTAAGGATTATATTACCTTTAGGATTGCCATAAAGTCAATTTCTTCATACTCTAAATATACAAAAAACATTGGTAGCTTTTTCTATTAACAGATAATGTCAAAAGAGGATTCATTAGCCAATTTTACAAGGAAAAGAACAGTTTCAGTTATCAGGCCACAAATATGCTTTATCTGATTCAAACTGAGAAATAACACAGTTTATGTGTGCTGAAGAATAACTGTTATTATGTCAATGTGATGTTCAGATGGTTCTTTGACCTGATAATAATCTAAGGACCAAGTGATTGATACTAGAATGCATGAACTGTTCTGTTAATAGCCAAAACAAATAAAACAAGATTCAACATGCTGAATCTGCTGCTGATGATGGTCAATTAGAGCCGATGATGGTGAACACACTGCAAAAACTACAAGCCATGGTACTGAAAAAAAGTGAATGTTATGTAGGTGATGAGGACCTGCAGGTGTAAATGTAGTTCTTTTAATTATTTTAATAAAATATATGTTTTAGGGTTGAACGGTAAGGCATTTATACAGTCACAGAGAACCAAATCATGGATAGCACACGCACATATAGTATTTGGACTAAAAGCTCATCATTACTCGCTCATTTTTTTACACAACATCTCCAAGTAAAGGAAAAGCCGGACACACTTCCATTGGAAAGGGCACTGCATGATGCATAACTAACTGTTAATCAATGAACAACCTGACATTTTGATCAAACTCAAGCAAAAGCAGCCAAAACTAGAAGGCCAAATAATTTGCACAATGTGACGAGATGCTTTGTAAAGTACATATTATCTGTCTGCATGTTTCAGAAAGGCATGGTACCAAACAGCCTCTGTAATGTTCCTCCCTTGCTGTGTGGCTAAAGTGAAGTGTTTATTTGTCCGGCATGAATCACAGCTTACAATTCACTTGCTTAAAAATCAAAGTGTGACCACAAGTGCCCACTTGAGACGCACTTAAGATGTATTCTGATGTCAGGTGTAAACTGCAGTCTGTCTCAAGTGGATGTAGACATGATCGGGATTACTGGATATATGATACTGGTTTGAAGAGAGACAGAGTCTGAGTGAGCTTGAAAGTTAAACTACAGTACATAGACCAGCGACGAGCATTTGAGTGTTAAGTCTGACCCTTGACTGATCTTTATACTCAGCTGCAAGATTGTGCAGTGATGACTGAAGCCTAAACAGCTGGGACTTTTTGGCTTCCACATATTTCACACAAAAGATCTATATTGACTCTGTTAAAACATGACAAGACCATTACAGATGACTCTGCAGTGCTTGTGCGTGGCATCTGGCACACGGGCTGAGGCAGCCTAGAGGTTATGTATATTGCAAAAGGTGACAGATTGTTTACTGCAATATGCCGCTAAGCTGTCTCTTTATTTTGTCCTTGGCAAAGGGGGTGAGCAGGTCTCTATTTTGGCACCTGACAGATTTATAGCTATTTTTTAAAGTTGTGTAGCATGCACAACTTGATATCCTTCTCATTTGGAAAAAAAATACATTTTACTTTCAAAACACAAGGAGTTGTAAATAAAAGACATGTAGATATTACTAGTGTGATAAAACATAAGAATAAGGTTGAGAGAGGTACATTTGTAGCCACATTTTGGGTACAATATACAGTGAATTAAAATAGAAATAGAGGGATAGACTTTAAGTGTAATGTGGATGATGTTACGGACAGAAGAGGCATGACCTCACACAATACCTTGCTGCTGAAACATGAGCATGGTTTGCGGGGAAGTGTGGACAGGGAGTGAGTGGGTCCGCTGCACAGAGCTGCGGCTCTGACTTGGCATGCTGTTACTGCCCCCAGGGTTGGCAAACCACAAGTTCTATACGAGGGAAAACACAAATACTCATTACACAAATGCCACTCATCCAAGGAGGTTGAGATGGGTTTGCTTTCATCAGCTAAGTCAATAAACAGAAACTCTTGAAGCTATGAGAATAAATCAATTTGTATCACAAATGTGATGCCTAACCCCTTGTACTGTCTTGTCTGTGTATATTGCCTTTTCCACTTGTTTTCTTCTCAGAATAAATGTTTACTAAGGTGTATTATGACTTCTTGGGTATGTCATCATGTGACATCATGTCATCTTCAGATAAATAAAGAAGAACTCTGAGCAAATTGTTTGTGCTAGAAATATGGATTCAAACTTTCAACTGTCTAGTCAGCATTTAGCAGAAAAAGTTTTAAAAGGTCAACAAAAATAAGAAGAAAGTCAAAAAACAACAACAAATGTTTGGATATTTGACTTTTTTTCATGATATATTTTGTCTATGTGTCACAAACTGGTGTTGAATTGCCCATCCAGTGCCTGGAATACTGACTTGTCTACCCTGGCCTGCCAGCGCAGGATTAGTGAGTGTGTGACGTGGAGACGCTCCTCCGATCCCACCGGGACTAAGAAGACCCATGCGCCCAGCTGGGAGTCCACGAGGGGTCATCTGGAACTGCCTTTGGCCCCGCCGGGCTACACCTCCACTCACAGAGCCTGCTGTGGGGAGGGAGTTGGACCCATAGGTCCAGCTGGAGTAGGAACAGACAAAAAAAAGGAAAATATATCAAAAACCAAGAGCATTAAGAAAACAGCACATTCAACTGATGAAGCTACTTCATAAGAAATGATACTTATTTGAATGAGGAAGCGAGAGTGAAAGAGAAAAGGGAAGGGAAAGAGAATCAAAGCAAAAGTTAGACAGCAGGGATGAGTGCGAGGAGAGAGTTACATTCAGCTGGTGTGACATCTCCCCTGCTAAAGAAGGAGATCAAAGGTAAAAGAGGGCTCACCCTTTCTGTCGGTACACAGGCATGTCCAGCATAGCTTTCCGAGGGAATAGGCGGAGCAGTTTAAGGACCTGCTGCTTCCAGGAGACCAGCCTTTTCTTGTGAGTTTCTGTGAAAGCCTGACAGAGAGAGAGAGAAAGAAAAAAGGTTTCAGATTTTCAAAGAGCATTAGCAGGGTTTCAAAAGACGCTTGTGGAATTTGTGATTTTCCAAAGGAAAGGGCAGGTTTTATTCTGCATTTGAAGAGGAAAAACTATGATAATTACGAGATTCTCTTTCATATAGATATATTTTCCTGATTTAATATTTTAAGGTATTATTTTTTGTGCAATAAGACTAACATCAAGTGCATTTGTAAGAAGGCACGAATTCATGGACACTAATTGCTTTAATATATTCAGCAAATGAAAAAAACATCATTTGCAGGCTCTAAACTGAATTTGACTGAATTATGTCATACTGCTGAGTACTTATTCACCTTAGATCAACCAGTGCCAAATGTTGGTACCTTAAGAGCGGGTTATGTTGTGTTGATAAGATTCCTTATGAGCCTTCAAGAAATTTCTTTCCTGTGTTCCTGTTAGTACTTTCAGATATCAGCCTTAATTTACTGTTTCATGAGTACAAGCAGAAATAGCCACAGTAAGATGTTTGATGAAGAGCTGAAGATGACAGGCTCTTAGTGCATTTTCGGCAAACAGCACATCTCCAACACGTAGGCTAAACAACTTATTTTACCTTGTTTATTGATAATTTATTATTGTTTATTTTACCTTACACAACAAAATGTTCTAAATAAATAACAATGCTAAAATTGAGAAGTTTGGACTTTACAAATGAAATTACATTTCTGTTATTACAGAGAGTAAAGTACCGAAAAAAGGTACTGGTGGGTACCAGTACTGAATTCCAGGTACCGGTACCAGTTCAAATGTGAACAGTAGCCAACCCTAGCAAGTTCTCACCTCATGTGTCAGACACTTCTCGATGAGCTGAAGGTAACAGCTGATATTCTCCTCGTCTGGTCTTGACACCAGCAGCTGGGTGCACACTGAAATAAAAAAAGCCAGGGTTTAATATTCATGTAGAATGAGTAAATTTGATAATCATGTTAAACTTATACTGAGGATTACTGCAGGATTTAAACTCTTTTTCTACATGATGAACACTGACAAGGATATATGGATATAACTTGTAAAGTATTTTGTTATGTTGTTGATTGTGCCTTGTGTGTGCTTGTGCAAGTGACAAGAGATTTTCCTGGGAAAAAAAACAAAAACATCTCACCTTTACCCATCACACGGGTGAACTGTCCAGCAATGTCGCCATCTGAGATGGGTGTGGCTGAGGAGTCTCCATCGCAGGGAGGTGGGTTGTGGGTCTGGAAGCCATCTGAGGCCGGCTCTTTATCTGCTCCTGATTTTGTGGCTTCTGAAGGGGAGGTGGTTGTGTCCCGGGCAGTCTGTGCCGCACTGGGTGGGCTGTAGGCCTTGATGGGTGTGATGATGATCTGTTGCAGCTCTTGGAGGGCGTTACGCAGGTTTCCTCCTTCCAAAATGTCCTGCAAGGATATAAGGACATTAGTGTCCCATAGTGTATGAATGAGTCACTGGTACACTTTCGGGTGCAGTGTGACGTTGTGAGTGGATCTGCATTTAAGACTTTTACACTATTGACGTGTCATACAGCAATACACCGAATCCCTACCAGCCCTGCTCTGTACACTATGTAGCTAAATCACAGGATCATCAATTACTTCACACTCAGTATGAGTAAAAATTCATCAAGACAAAATCTGTTTTCAGCTTGAGAAAAACAACATCATCCAGTTTCAATTACCTTTTCTAAAGACTTGAGCACACTCTGCCTCTCTCGCAGTTTCTGGATACTCAAGGCAATCTTATGTCGTGCTCCTTTAGTGACGTTCTAAAAAGGAGAGACAGGAGATAACAAGATGGCATGAAAAGCAGACGAGTCATTTCTTGCGGGAACACTGGGCAATTTATACAGTTACTAAATAACAAACCTAATCACCATCTGTTTCATTAAAGCCAAGGGGCAGAGGCAAAATCGCAACCATTTGTATGTGTGACTGGGTGGATATAACTGTGGGGTGCATTGCTTAATTTCATGCCTCATTGAGAGTTGATGTATCATCAGGTTTGAAGACAGTAAGGTTCACAATTGATAAGGAGGGTGGAATAATCAAAGCCATGCCCCTGTGTATCAAAAAGAAGGCTTAAAAACCTGCGACTCCAGGTGCTGCTCTGTTAGAATCATCATCTCCTCATAGGTCATCTGGGAGAAAAGTGATGCATATTTATGAAGGCGAAGACTTTTCAACCATGCGGGAACATCTAGAACAAACACACACCAAGGAACAAAAAACAGTTGTTACATTTCAGCTGATATCACTACAGCTGTTGGCAGTGTATGGCTTTTACCATAGCCAAATATCATCTATGTGAGCGCCCTGGGCTTAGTTGGTGATGAACTCTGACCTTTCATGCCACTGCCATCCTCCTGGAAAGTGTTGCGTGTGGAGCCCTGGTCTTCTGTCTGCTCACTGCCTGAAGAGGCCACACTGCTCTGGGGGGAGAGGGGTGCGTGATCTGTTGGAATGAAGTTCTGCCGGCCCCCTGCATCATCCTGGCTAACCCACTCAGAGCCACAAGCCTGGGGACTGGAAGGGATAACGGACATGGACTTCTTCAGAGGGCTGGGCTGCATCTGCCCACCCAGACCTGAGGAAGAGAATAATTCAAGTATGAGAAAAAACAGAAAAAACATTTTTGGAAAAGAAACGTCCACAACACTCTAAGATTCTAAGATGATAAAAGCTACTCAACATCTTAATGGGCGACCAAACTGTCTCCTCTCCATGTTTTCTCCGCTATTTGAATAAATTACATGTATGAGAAATATAACCTGTGTTATTGCTGTTGATGGGAGAGGACATTCCGCCTGGGAAAGACATGTGTCCGTTCTGTCCTGCCGGAGACGTGCTTGATGAGGGAGACTTGTCGTGCCAGGCGTGGCCAGGGTCCAGAGCCTCAGCAGAGCTGGGCCATTCATCTGAGCCCTGGCGGGGGTGGTAGGGGCTGGAAGGAGCTCGAGAGGAGGATACATAGCCACTGGATAAGTGCTCCTCGAGGTGGTTCAGCCACATGGCCAAAGAGGTGCGGTCATCCAGTGTGGTAGCAGGGTGGATAAGCGCGTAGGACAGCAGCTGTCTGCTCTCTTCCACAAACAGGCTACTCTCGATAGTGTGACTCAACACCTTCTGCAGCAGCTTCATGTACTCACATTTGGCCTCGCTGTTGCGTGGCTGCAGCAAAGGCAGATGGGACAGCAGCAAGGACACCACTTTCTCCTTTGGCTCCTGATGCCACTGGCTGACAATAGCTAAGGACAAAGGGCAGATAGAGTGTTTCACCAGTGAATGATCTTTCATTATTGGTTTGATACATGCCTTCTTCAATATAAAAAAAGATAATCAGGGATAATCCATAATGTGTGATAAAATATTCTAATAAATTATCCACTACCTGCATTGTTGGCCTCGGCTTCTAGGATGTGGATCTCTGTGCAGTCTGCCAGCCAGTGTTCAAGGCATATGTGTAAGAAGCGAGCCTGGGTGCGGGACACCCTCTTCAGGAGGGACAACAGTGCCACCGTCTGTTCACACTCATTCCAGCCTTTGAACCAATCTGTAAGGATACCTACCTGGTCTCGGAACATCATGGCGTGTCTCCTCGGTAAGGAGAACAGGAATGTGTGGAGGGGGAGTAGGGTACTGGAAAGAACACTTTTCTGACACAGACAGGATCAGTCTCGCCCCGCACAGCGGGGTCGTATTTGCAACAGTCCTGGGATCCCCTCAGACTGGACCGAGGGGCCCTCACATGGTTCAGGTGCAGAAGAAACTGCAGACAGGGATGTTGTGTGGATTGTTCAGAAGATGTCTTATGAAGTGAGGCTGAGAGTATGTGTCAAATGTAGCTGGTAATGACACGAACAGGAAAAGCTTTTTTGCTCACTCTGGCATGTTCAGGATCACATCATCCGTGCCCTATTAAATCAACAAACAGAGAGAACGATCTTAGATGATTACTTCAAATTTTATGTCTACTTCAAATTTAAAATATTAACCAACCCACTATTTAGTTTCAACGCTTATCCATTACCAATTTGTTTAGCTTTTCTACTTTTAACATATTCACTGTGATGCCAATCATATTTTTATGTATAAACAAATCAACATGAGTGCTATGACATCCATCCATCCTACAGACTTAGTACTTGAATATGTTTTTCCTGTGGTCGTTCTATTCTATTTGAGGACATAAATTTCTCTGCCCAAAAGCTGCAAACAAAAGAGTTATGATCTTCTTAGATGATGGAAATGATCATTAGCTTGTGAATGACAATCTGCATTGATAATGGGAGATTGATATTTTATTGTAAAGAATAATATATCCATAAGCGATAATGGCAACTTTTTCTGATTTCCAAAGTATGGAAATGATAAGGAATATAACACGAAATTGGTGTTCTATAACTTTTCCATAGCTACAGCATGGACCTGATATGTATAATTTATTCAGGTTCAAAACAAGATGAGATCTGAGAAATGTCCAAAAAACCTTGCAAATCAATTCCTGAAATTCCTAGTTATAACTGCGACTTTATGAGTGTTACTTGAGGTAAGCTAATAAACTCTACTCTTGTCATTCATGAGTCATATCATAACAGGCGCAAGCCATTCACAAAAGGTGTGCCAAGCAAGTTATCGAAAAGATAACAGTCTAGGTCAGTAACGCTGTGAGTACACTAGAATAGGCTGCTATGCAAAGAATACGAGCTGTCATCGGTGCCCTTTATTATGATTTACAGTTAATAATAATACATCATTTATCCGATAAAAGTGGGACACAAATATCATGACTAACTAGCAAGAGTAATGTTACATGTCAAAACTACCAACTCCCAAACACTGCGAACGGTAGCACCTGTAACATTATGAGCTATCATTTTTATTTAAGAACAAACCCGAGTGTCTGACTATTAGCTCTGGTCAGCAAACTGTTGTTGCGAGGTTTATTAAGTTGAAACAGGCTAACATTACACCCGGCAGCCTTGCATTAAATAGCGGCTGGCCATAGTTAGCTTAGTCGGCCTAGTCTGTGATGGGGGATTCAGGATTTGTATTGTTTTTCGTTGACGCTGTTGCTGCTGCTATGCCCCCTTTTCTCCCGTTTCGTACGTGCAAACAGGAACGATAAAAACAACGTTTTATTCGACATAAGGTTGAGGCTAGATAACTACATACAGTTATGTGAGTAGACATTTAAAATCAACGGGCTCAAAGGGTTTGTTGTTTACCTTTGTCAGTTGTCACTGGTTAGCGGGCTAGGCTAAAGTGCTAATGCATAGCTAGCTCGACGGTAGCTTCTTAGCTAGCAAGTTTTGCTAATAGATGCAATAACGTTAGCTTAGCTGAAAGAAGCGTAGATTTCGATCCCATACGTGGTATTCCTCAAGGATATTCCTCCACAGCGGCAAGCTCTCGTGGTTTCAGACACACCATGTTAAAGAATGTATGTACAAAAATGTTTATTGCAATACAGAAAATAAAGAGTATACGCCTGGAGAAATCTACTTCGATTTTGAGTTGACGTAAGACGTGGGCACGACGTCATACGTCTGGACGGTACGTAATTTTAGTTTTGTTCCGCCCTCATTCTGGTAGATTAAAAAAACGCTCCCACTCTGTCTAACCAGTAAACACGTCATGTTCTGCAGTAAAAGTGAAGTAGGCACTACAGGCACATGAAAGAAAACAGAAGACATTCATCTTTATATTTACAGCTTATATTTACTGCATATACGGTTTTGGTATGAAAAGTTTCATATTAGTGTTTCAAAGGTGTTTTACTTGTCTGTTACTACTCAATATAGACTAAACTAAAGGGATGCAACCAACAATTATTTTTATCATGGAATAATCTGTTGATTATTTCTTCAAATATTTGATTGACTGTATTAATCAATTATCCTCAAATTGCTTGTTTTTTTATGACTAACAGCCCCAAACCCAAATATACTATTAGGCTTACATTTACAAGCAGCAAATTCTGACATTTGAGAGGCCGAGAACAAATGAATGTCTGGCTTTTGTACAACTGATCATTTCAGCACAAGAGTAAACATTTAAGTCTTACAATGAGGATGTGATACAATGATTGCAGTATTACTCTGAGTGGGTTGAGTGATCAAACTATTCAAAAAAAAAGCACATAATAATATGATACACAATTATTATTATTATTATTATTATTATTATTATTATTATTATTATTATTATTATTATGACTTCATTTGTATAGTATCTTTCATATAGTCAATGCAGCTCAAAGTGCTTTACATCAAATTGTATATGTAAAAGAAATTAGCATGAAACACTTAAATAAATTAAAAGGTGGCAAACAAAACATTAAAATATAATAAAATCAGGGTTGAATAATAGCAATAAAATTTAAAATAAGATTAAATAAAATAAAAATTAACTCTTAGTAAGATTCAATAAAAGCAAGCCATACTACATATGATGCACATGTAGTCAAATAGATTGAAAGAATAATGTAACACTGTGGCAGGTACCTTTTTATGGAGGACATTTGCTGTTTATGCTTAAGTACATCTCTCTGCATATATTTCTAAACTTTTACACAGATGCAGGACTTTTGATTAATGTTATACTGTTGTGTAATTGATGCTATGTTTATAGGATTTCAGTACCTTTCCTACATCTGCAAGTTTCTACACTATTTGATATCCATTCTTATAAAGTAATAGGAAGTGAAAGTAACCCTCACCAATGCAGTGATATTGATCGACAACAAATTGTAAAATAAATCTATGTCAACTTCAAATGATGTAGTTATAGTGTTCAAGTTAAATACAATCTCTTCCGCCATGCTGAGATCCATAGGTTTCGTGTGGGTATTTTTTTCTTTTATGCATTATAGAAGAAGTAACAGATGGTGTCATCTTGTGTCAGTTAAAAGAGGAAGCATCACTATTGCTTGTTTTCGCTGTGTGTCTGCCCTGCCCTTACTGTCTTAAGAGGATCTTGACAGTCCAACAGTAGCTGTCAGGCGCAAACTGTTTCAGCAAGTCAGCGTCACCCTGAAGACAGGAAGGCAGAAAAGGATCCTTTGAGAATGGTAGGTGAAACTGATGCAATTGCGTGAAATATTTTGCTTTTCTAGTGAAATTTACCAGATTTGATGACTTCATTCATTGTTACATATATATGTGTATATATAAATATATATTTTTTTACCATTATGACACAAGTTGGCAATCTCGCACGCTCTCAAACAGGAAACTACATTCTTGCACGCTGCAGCAAAAACATTTCCTGCCCTCAATATGTCAGAATAGTATCATGAATGTTTGATGCATCCATGCGAGGTGGATAGAGACCTCCGCATCTGAACAGAGTTGCTCTCTCTTAGCCTCATTCTTTGTTTCTATTTTTGGGCTCTAGTAATATGTTTCTATTTCGTATTGCAGTCGAGCTCTCTGGTTGTGTGTGAAGTGGATGAAAGTCTCAAAGATAAACTGAAAAAGTTTAGATTTCGAAAAGAGACCAACAATGCTGCCATACTAAGTAAGTATCACTTGCTTGTGAATAAGTGTTCCTTGCAAATCTACACTCTAACACATTCGTAAATCCAATGTATGAATATTACGCAGGTAAAAAACAGAACTAAAAGCCTAAATAATAATTCTTTTTGCCTAGTGAAAATCGATATGGAGAAACAACTTGTTATCCTTGAGGAGGAATATGAGGCAAGTCTTTTTACAGATTCCACTTTTTTAGATTGCTGCATTCAGTTTTGAAAGTCACTTAGACTCGACTTTGTTTTTCAGGACATCTCACTGGATGATCTGAAAGAGGAACTCCCAGAGCGGCAGCCCAGATATCCTCACTGAATGTCAAAATGCAAAGTCTTCACACTTATAGAAAGTATATTTGCAAGTGCTGTATTCAAATGGTAGCAGACTGCAATTATTGTTTTAAGTTGTCTTGTAATTTGGTTTCCTTGACAACAGCGCACATTCATTGTCTACAGCTACAAATATGTCCACGCTGATGGTAGGGTGTCTTACCCTCTGTGTTTCATATTCTCAAGTCCAATGGGTAAGTAGCAATGCTGTCATCAGTAAAAAAAAAAAAGAATCTTTCTCTTTAAATTACAGTGTTGTTTGCTTAGTAGAATAACTCAACTGTCCAATTAACATCCCCTCTTGTGTGAAAATGTTTATGAACATTTATAGTAGCGATGAATGTCATATTTATTGCATTTATTGAGGTGTGTTTGGGTTGGAAAATTACAGAATTCCTTGAAAAAAAAGTGTCAAATTTAATTTCACAGGATGTAAGCCAGAGCAACAGATGATGTATGCAGGCAGCAAGAATCGGCTGGTCCAAGCTGCAGAGCTCACAAAGGTAATTATGCCAAAATTATGACCCGTATTTTATGGTAAATCTCTGGCATCTCAATCACTGTGCCTAAGATGGTGAACATGGGGAAAAAATGGTACCTGCATTATACCTACAGTTGTAGACTTTTATCTTTAGTTATTACCTGTATTTGTTTAGCAGGTTATTCTTTTAAATGTATAATATTTGTTCATTTGGGTTTTCTACCCCCACATTATAAACAACTGGCTGGAGTGATGATTAATCTAAATATTCTGAACTTGTTTCAATTTTTATGACATTGTAATATTCAGATTCTGTATGTAACATTTTCTGCTTTACTCTGAGGTCTTTGAAACAAGAAACGCTGATGACTTGACAGAGGAATGGCTGAAGAAACAGCTGGCATTTTTTCGCTGAATATGCATCTTCCAAACCTTCAAACTGTCTTTTTCATTGTGGAAAAATATCAACTTTGATTGTTGTGTGTTATTGCTATTAAATGACTTACTGTATGCAACCTATCTAAATCTGTCAGTTTTGTATTGGAACCTTATTCATTTTGGACAAGAACAATCAATTTGTATTGATTGCATTGTATTTTAACAACATTGTCAACTGTGCATTAAAAAAAAAAAAGTAATCGAATATTTAAGTATTCTAAAATGTTGCACAGACACTCTTGTGCTTTATGGACTGATTTTAAATACTAGATCAATTCAATTAAGAAAAACAAATAACTTGACCACTGAGATTCTTAAAAAAACATCACCTGCATTTTATTATTATCAGTTTCAAAGCCATAACGCAATCATGTGTGAAAAGCTGAGAGAACAAAGACTTTTTTTTTTTTTGTTACACGATCCTGTACTAAATATCTGACAGACAAAAAACAGAGGAATGGTATACAAACAGCTACTAGTGCGTGAGCTAAATCTACAAATAAAAACTGTAATAAAGAGAGATGTACCCAGTCCAAAAGTAATGAGCATCTCACACACAAATTTAATTTGATATTTGCAATCACTGAGAGGCTACAGCCCCAGACCGAATTAGTATAAAGGGACAGCGACAGCATAACGCTGCCATGTTTGGAACTGCACATACAGATAAGATAAGTGGCCATCTCCACGCTGTCCGGACCACAGATCTTATTCACTGTCACTGGCATCGCTGGAGTCTGAGCCTCTGTCACTTCCGCTTCCGCTCTGCGCCCGGGCCTCTGAATGATCACTGCTGCGGTCGCTATGCGCCGGAGAGGCACTGCGACTCCTGCTGCCTCCTCTGTTGCCTCCTTCGTCCTCGCTTCCGCTGCCCTCGTCCCCGCTGCTCCTGGCTGAGTTCTTGGGCTCGTTGTCGTCGCTGTCGTCGTCGCTGCCAAAGATCTCTTCCTCGTCTCGCATTTCTCTGGCCCTGTCCTCGCCGCTCTCACTGCCGCTGCCGCTTGCTTTCCTCCTTCTCTTTCCTCTGTCCTCGTCCTCGTCCTCGTCCTCTCCCCTTTGTTCCCGGTCATCATCATCCCGGTCGGAATCGCTGCCAGAGTTCTCTGCCTCACTGCCGCTGCCTTTGTCTTTGTCATCACCTGGAGAAAATAATTCAAATTTCACATAAAAACATTTAGCATGTATTACTACAGTGCAGCAGGTAGCCAAACCAATAAAAGTATAGTGATGAGATTTGCAGTGGTAGAGAAGAAAAGAAAACTGACCAGAGTCCTGCATGTCTTTATCCATGTCTTCTTCTTCATCTTCTGGCTCATGGTTCTCCAGCTGAGCTTTACGTGCTTCCTGAGAATGACAATGAATCAAATGTCATCAGTGCCCTCCTATTGTCCAGAGAATGATTAAGAATCTAAGCTTATAGCTAGCACTATTATAGATCATACATTTTGATTGGTTGAGGCATGTTTTTAAATACAAGATACATGAAACACTGACCACATAGCAGTTATTATAAATATTAACATGTTATTCACAAATCCCAAACAGGTACTGCTTTGCTCTACAACAAGATAATGTTAAATATTTGTATTTAAAATAGAAATCTATTTAAAAATCAATACTGCATCTTTTTTCTATGATTTTTCTGTACTCCTTTGTTTCATCATAAACTAATAACTCATTCACCGATCATAATTTGAATGAATCCTTCCACCAACAAACTGCAGTCCAATCAGTAGTATACAGCGCAAAAAACAAAGGGGAAGGTAACACTCACCTGGGCTTCAAGCTCTTTCTCATTCATGTCTCTGTGCTTACACACCAGCACAGCGTTTGTGGTTGACTGTGCTCCAGCCTTGGCTCTCCTCTTGCTCAGACGCACCCTGCAGGTCAGAGCAAAAGCTGTTAGAGGACACAGCCTGACACTTTTCTATGAAAGCCCAATGTATCCTGGTGAAGGGGCACTGATCTGTGTATTTGTTTCTGACATCACCACCAATACCAAACCTTCTACACTCCTAAAACTACACTACACATACTCAATCCAAACACACCAGCTTCAAGTATTTCCTTTAAAGTATATATCATCCACTTTATACTGAGGTGCAACAACAAAAGGAGTCTCTTCTGATCAGTGAGTTACCTTGTCTCCAGCTCATTGTAATAAACACCATCTCCATCTCTGAAGATAAAGAAGTAGTTTTCCTCATAACCCTTGCTAGCTTTGTTCTTCACATTCCAGTTGTATTCCCTTGCAATCTTGTAATCATACCTGAAACACAGAAAATAAAATGAAATGATAGTTACTGGTACACTTGTAACAGAGGTTTAAACAGGAAAAGTGATTATTAAATCATTATACAAACTTGATGTAACATTTTACTTACAGATCCTCTGCCATATAATCCACACCCTCCTCAAAATCTCTCTTGCGCTTGCGAAGTGTTTCTTCATTGGGCAAGAAGTAGGCCACAAACTGATTTCCTTCCTCATCCATCATACCTCTGTATTGCAGAGTGACACGGAGAGTAAATTAGTGTTTATGCACAATGTTGCTGTTAATACACAAGTCAACACAACAGATATTTTGTAGATACCTGATCATGGCCTGAGACATCATTTCCACTCCTGCTGGTCCTGATATGTCTTTAGGTGCAGGATCAGAGTCAAAGATGACCTGAGCACATGGGTTGATCCACATCTGGGGAAACAGCATACAAAAATGATTATCTTAACCCAGAAAGTGCCAGTGATTACCATGAACATCTTGGAGTAACTGGACTCCTCAGGAATACTCTGAGGATTTCAAAGTGACAAAATATTTTTAACAAAAACCAAGGATTAGGAGTTTAAACAGCTTATGGTATGTATTTTAAAAATCATCCACAGACTCTAAAAGGTCAGTAAAGTGACTTGTTATTTTGTTTAAGTAGCTAGCTTACCTTGAAGTCTGGGAACACAGGCAGTACCTCCACAGGAGTAACTCTGGGTTTGCTGTAATGCTGTGAAATCTGTAGAGAAATGAAAGAACACTTTTCAGATACGTCCATTAGACTGTTGCCGCTTAGGCCATCTTGGAAAGGCATCGGTGAAAAATTCATTACATTTAATCAATGAAATATATTGAAAGCGAGGCTCTCCTACAGACAATGGTGCAAAAATAACTGACATGTCAAGAAGAGCAGGAAACGAAAACAAAGATGATGATTAGTGTGTGCCACAAGATGTACAGTATACATATGACAATTCTATTTTCTGTGATTAATTTTCTGAGGGTGCCACTAAAGCTGTATGTACACATTATGTAGTAAGAAAAGAAGTTGTTTGCATGAATATAAAATGATTTATGCATATTATGAATATCATTTCTTTAAGCAGAAATGTTACCACAACTCCCAGATGTCCAAATGTGCTTTTTAGACTTAAAGTTGCTTGTTGCTGCCTAGTACTGTTTTCACGCACCGATTTCTGTGCATCCTCAAATGTCTTCTCAATGGCAGAGATTTGGCTGTCTCTGTCCTTGTAGATTTCTTCCTCTGTAAACTGCTGTTTGACAGACACTCCAATCCTAAAAACACAAAACATGTTTAGGTTACACACACAAAATGATGCACCTTTCTGCTATTAGATGATTTCAGGGTAAACGCATTTATATAACTTACTTGACTTCCACTTTCTCGTTGGAGACACCGTATCTGTTAAACTCTGTAGAAATATACTCTGTCTTTCTCATCCATGGGACCACTTTAGCATGCTGCTGTGATCTTTAAGAGAAGAAGAAAAAGGTTTTAAATAGAAAATCTCCCAATGGATCTGTAACAACACGAAACTGCATATTTTGTAGTTTTACCTCTTAGAACTGGACGGAGCCTGGATGTCCTCTTCCAACAGTTTTTCATCAGCGGGATCCAACAGTACTGATAATTTAAAAGGTTGGTTCAGTCTTCACAGACATTTAATAATCCAGTGTTGTCTCTAAAAAGAATTTGATGTGGCACATGACCACAAATGGATGATGACTTACTGTTGGGGTCTATGCGGTAGGTGTCTGGGTTGATGAGATCGATGGTGACCCCTAGGTCTGGCTCGGTCAGGAGCTCATGCTTGTGCTGCTTCTCTAGAGAGGTGGCTTTATACTGTACAAACCTACCACAACAGAAAATCATGTGTCAAGCTGTGTCTGTGTTTATGTACTCCATACATAATGAACAGGGAGACAGCTGGGTGAGGGTATTTACCTGTGCTGATCAAACGGATATGTGATGAATTTTGGGTCAAAGGGGATGTCAGGCAGGCTGTTGCAGTATTTCACCCGACAAACCACTCCTGACCTGTCATTAGCAGAAAATTAGAGGACGAAAGTCATTTTCACATACCTCAGTACCACTTCAATGGAGGCACACATAAAAAAAACTGTACATAACAGCAAATACTTAACATGTTAAATCTACTCACCTCTCTGGGACTGTTCTGTGAGATGACTGCCTACTGAAAGAGAAAATAGTAATCTGTTATACAAGTTATTACCCTCTCTCATAAACTACTGCTACGCAGTGACAAAATAATTTCAGGGAAAAGGTAATGAGTATTTTCCAACTGTGTTTTTCACAATTTGGGGCTATTTGCTGCATACCAATACTACCTCGGCACGACACAGCTGATGGTCTCAAAAGCATTAAAGCAAGAAAGTCCACCAATTACCCTTTAACAAGGCACACCTGTCAAGGCACAAGGCGACTACCTCATGAAGCTGGTTAAAATATTATCAATAGTGTGCAAAGCTGTCATCAAGGCAAACAGTGACTACTTTGAGGAATCTAAAATATGAAACATTTTGTTTACTACACAATTCCATATGTGTTATTTCATAGTTTTGATGTCTTCTGTATTGTTCTACAATGTAGAAAATAGTAAAAATAAAGGAAAACCATTGAATGAATGGGTGTGTCCTAACTCTTGACTGATAATTGTAGATACATGTTTACATTTTCATACATAGAATATCACTGGGGAAAACCACTGATTATCATAGTTTTAGGCCAGCTAAAACTGCATAAATAATTCTCTTTTTACAGATGTAATGCGCATATTCTGAAAAAATAAGGAATATTTAATTCATAAAGAATTACATAAGAGTATGTTCACCTCGCAAGGCACGAATTGTCATGTCTCTAAATACTTTTTATCATCTCGCTTCTGTGTTAAAATGGGTTGTGACAGGGGTGAGATACTGTAATATACCTGAGAGATATACTGCTGGTATTGGTGTTGACACTTGGATCACATGAATTATTGAATCAAAAAGATTTGATGAAAATATATTTCATAGGAATATGGGGATTTCAGAATTTAAATACTGCCATAATTATTTTTTTTTGATATTTACATTACGTTACTGTTAGCATTGTGGCTGGCTAACCTCGGCTAACTTGCACTAACGTTACGTTTAGCAGGAAAACATCGTTAGCTATTTGATTTTCCCTGCTTTAACGCGAAATTACTGCTAGAAAGACGAAGTTTAAAGTCAGTTAATTGGTACTATATCATATAGTGCATGATAAGTTTAGTGCGTTATGTTTAGTTACCGTAGTGAGAAGGTTAGCATGAGGTAACTTTACTTTCAGTTAGCTTGTTTGTTTGTTTAACGCTAACTGGAATTATTAGCTGAAGTTAACATTATGTACAACTGACAAATGAGCCCCCATATAATTAACAAGTAATCGTTGTTGTACCCTTAACTCGATAGCATGAACGAAAACTGTTCAACTCTTAACAACCAGCTAACTAACTTGTGAAAGCTTCTTTTTTTTTTTTTTTTTTTTACCTGTGGCCGTCTTCCCGTTGAGCTTGTGTCTGAATCGTTGGAGCCATGTTGATCACAAACTGCTCACAACTGAATGCAAAGTTCTTTGTTTTTACAAATAATCAACACAAATACGTCCAGTGAATACTTCAACCCAAAATACGCCACATAGAGCCGTTAAATCTGACCTCCCATCACAAAGTGTAACTGTAACTGCTTTATTTTGTCCCGGCAGGACAGGACGGTGACCCGGAACTACAAAGCTGGAGAGCATTTATTTTACTGTGAGCGACCTCTGCTGTTGTGGCATGTGAGGAATACAGGTTAGTGTGTACTTTAAGGACGGGTTCACACTTTTTCAGTTCTGTCTTAAAACAATAGTCAGGTGCCCAAATGAACATTGAAATTGTTTTTTCTTGGTTAAATCATCCCTCCTGCTCATACTGGCCATTAGAAGATCCCTTCATAATACACTTATGATGTAAGTGATGTGGACCAAAATCCACAGTCCTCATTCTGTGCAAAATTGTATTTAAAAGTTTATTTGGAGCTAATATGAAGCTTCAGCCATCCAAAGTTGCCAAATCAAGTAGATATCTTTAAATGTTACATCTCTTAGTGCCAAAGTCCCTCTTTTTGTTACTATACTTCAACCGCAGCTCAACAGAGAAACTCTTTCCAAGGAAACACAAAGAGGGACTTTAATGCTAAAAAGACTGTAAATATGGTAGATATCCACTTGATATGACTAACTCAGACTGCTGAAGCCTCATATAAGCTTCAGATACACTTTTAAATGTTTTTTTGCACAAAATGACTGTATGGACACACTGTGGATTTTGGTCCCCATCACTTACTTTGAAAGTACACTTTAAGGGGATCTTTTATTAGCCAGTATAAGATAAGAAATACTTTATTGTATGAACAGGAGGAATGATTACAGTGACGAGCATTGACTGTTTCAGTGTTCATATGGACATCTGACTTGAAAAATTGTGAACCTATCCTTTGATACTCAACAAAAGCATGGCTTGAAAATACTTAAATTTATTCGATATATTCATACAAAACAACATATCTTTGCCTCAGATACAAAGTGAAACCAAAACTTTACATTGATTTTGTTTAAAAGCAAATCCCTTCAATGACAGAGAGCAAAAGGGATTACAACAATGTCTGGACAGACCAATAATCTCACAGGCTTGCAAAAGGTTATATATTTTTAGAGTAATATTTCACTTTTATTTAATTTACTGGGTGGAACAGTACTGTTTTGAGAGAGTATTCCTATCACGGAGTACATTCTCTTCACTTTTATTTTCCCATTTTAGACACAAAAAAAAAATGTTACTGTATGTTGATCCTGTTTAGAGTTTGTCTAATGTGTTTGAGGGTTATTTTGTGAAAAGTATTGTAAACCCATAAACCACATTATGAACCCATGATCATCTATCTGGGGTCCAAACTTCCACCACCTCCCATATTCATATTAGCTCTTGCTGTGACATCAAACATACAACAAAACATCTGACAATTGTTCATAACATTCATGTGCCCAGCTGATAACAGATTTACTGCGATCTGACATTTCAAAACACAAATATAGCTGGAAGATAGCAACAACTTTACTTGCATAGAGCAGCTGTATGATCAAAACACCATCTTGGTGCAAGTCTCAAAATGTAGTTTAATGAAATAATAGAAAAATGCATGGATGAAATCATCCTTTGTAACCCAAGCATTTGCCGCTACCCTCATTTAGCTTCCCCAAAATGTGAAAGTGAAAATATAAATGTTACAGCGGTGGGTGTTATACACATTATTCATCGAGCACCTCCTTCTATGTTCATGCCACAACTCTCCTCCACCTATTTTTCAAAGTGGACCTACTATATTTACCTATGTTATAAAGGACTGTGCACATCAGTGTGCAAGGCAGTCAGTGCAAAGGAAACAGCTACTGCTTTTCATCTCGAGTCACATAACTGCAACCGCCGTCTATTCAGAGTCCTTTTTAGAGGAGTCCTTGATCTTCTTCTGTCTCAGGTCTGCATCTCCCTCTGTGTATGAGTATCATCAACTCTGTGGAGACAGACAAAAGATTATACCTTGCACACAGAGACACGAAGCTCATACTGCAAAACAAATCTTACAAACTTGATTCATCAAGGTCAAAACAAAGTTCCTACCTGCTCAACATGTATATCATCTGCCCAGGATCATCTGCAAATACCCTGCAACATCAAAAGAATGGCTCCATTAAAAGAACATACGCTCACTAACCCATGAAGCGTGTACACACACACTGATTCCATTATGGACATTGTCCATTAGCTCTTAAGTGTTTTTCCATCCATCAGTTCAGGACAGGGTTGAGGACCCTTGAGGTCTAAGTTTGGGTCTTATCAAGAAAATTGGGTTGTTTTTAATTTCACTGCATGTCATTCTACCTTCTCTTCTCTCCCATGACTTCACTGACGAGATTATGGCTTTATTAATCAGTTTTGTCCATAAAAAGGCAGAAAAGATTGAAAATGTGCATCATTATTTCTATAAAGTGGGCATATTTAAATGTCTTGCTTTGTCTGAGCAACAATCTCAAATTATATTATAAGATAGATATTTAGTTTAATATCATAGATGTTGATGGAAACTAACAAATATTGTCACTTAAAAAATACTTAAATGATTAATCAATTATCAAAGTTGATGCAGATTAATTTTCTCCCAATCAACTAATCGATTCATTCAGTTGTTTCAGCTCTAGATGAGATCGATGGAGTGTTTGTGGGGGAAACACAGTTAGATATCTGATGGGAAAACCAGTCACTGCAGGGTTAGTATGAAAAACCAAGGAACACAACTCTTACCCATCTCCCCAGTGGTACAACGCCCGGTCTTGGTAGAACATGGAGAGAAACAGCCACACACTTATCGTCTCGACCCAGAAGATGACAAAAAGGAACCATAGTGATGAGAGCAGGACTTCACACAACATTCTGGAGATCTGTAAGGAAGACAACAGATAGAACAGTATGTGATGCCTGCTAGAATATACTGGGTCTATTGAAAGTATTTCAATAGACTCCTCTGACTTTTTCGTATTATTCCTCTACTTTGAATAAGGGTTCGTCAGTAAGACAATATGAATTTGTCTACTGTTAAAGATTTTGCAATACCGTTAATACAGAGTTGATATCATTTACATTACCACTTTGATAACTCTGGGTATCAAACCATTTTGGGAAACGATGAAAATCATGTTGTGAGTTCATATCTGGATCTATGACCAAAATGTTGCTGTTTTCAGTAAGCTAGCAGCGTGTGGGACCTCTCTACTTTGTTTGCATGATTTCCTTCACATCTTTGCGTTACTAAACTTATTATGCATGCATAAACATTAAAATAGGAAATATTATAAATAATATTAAGTTTGATATGCATATAGCAAGGCAACGAAGGATGCTAAATGTTTTTTATTCTGGCATGATTTAGATGTTGAGTACATTCATTCATCATTCTTCTCATACTGTATTTGGTTTATGCAAGTCTACCCCATGTTTGAATATGACATTTACAGTATGTCACATAAAATACTGGTACAGTGAGTAATATATCTGGATAACTAGCATTACACAAAACAAACTGTAACATTAAAATATATAGCTACAGTTAGACATAACAAATGCCACAATAAATGTATACAAAAGCACTGTATGTTAGTAACATATAAACTGTACAAGGTTTATTTACAAAAGATAGGCTATTTGTAGTGGTGGAATGTTACTAAGTACATTTACTCAAGTACTGTACTTAAGTACACATTTGAGGTACTTGTACTTATCTTGAGTATTTCAATTTTATGCTATTTTGTACATTTCATTGTTTAAATTGTCTGTTCTTTTCTTTTTTTTAAGTAAGCACTTTGTGTGAAAGGTGCTATATAGCTAAATAAAGTGTGTTAAAAAAACAAAAAAAACAACATATGATACACTTAATATAATATGATGCAGTACTATTACTATTATATTCCCAAAATATCTTAAATTGGCTCCACAATGATAAACTATATTAAAATGCTCTTACAAGTATTTGTTGGTGATAAAAACAAACAATAAAATATATTATAATGATATGACTCTAAAAGAAGCCAGTCTGTATAATGAGTACTTAAAGTTAATTTTGCTGATGATACTTTTATACTAAGTAACATTTGGAAATTCAGGACTTTTAATTGTAATGGAGTATTTTTATAGATGATAGTTCTTTTACTTAAGGATCTGAATACTTCTTCCGCCACTGGATATTTTATAGATTAGCTGATGTTGCCAAAACGGTTGCTAAACACTTTTTTTTCTTTTTTCATTTTGCTGGTAGCTAAAACCTAAGTTATGATACCAGCGTCAAAGCATTTTCTTAATGTAACGTTAGTCAATTAACTTAAAGATACAGCTAAGTTAACCGACACCGACGTTATTTCAGTTCTGTACCGTTACAGTCGTTTAACGTTAATGTTATAAAGTTGTCATAGTGATAATGACGTTGACTAGCTCGCTAGCTTGGCAGCTAACGTTACAGTATAAAGTTATTGTGCTAGCCTGCTAATGCTAGCTAGCCCCCAGTTCGTGTAGCTAGTTCAGCTAATAATTAAATGTTTGAATTTGACATGAAAGGTTAAATTTAACGTGATTAAGGCATCACCAATGCAAAAAACAGCAATTCAGTTACACAAGTGGATCAAAGTGGAGCTACTTTGATTTACGTTACGTTCGCGACGTTACATATTGTCCCAGTTCCATATTATATAATATATAACATATTATAACGTTCTTAAAATAAATATATAGTCGTGCTGTATAACTATGTGCTTACTCAAATGAAAGACGCTTGAGACGGCATTCCCTCTGCAGGTTAGGAAAACATTTTGTTTACAATGCTCATCACGTATCGTCACGTTGAGTATATTTCCGGTGTCGTGCCAGAGCGAGAGGGTGCGTCATCATCCAGGCCCGACACCCACACTTGCAGTCTTGCAGCATGGATGTATAATAAGAACTTTATAGAACTTATATATAATACATCCATGACTCAAATTCACGCACTGCCAGGTGTTTTTTTTTAATTATTTGTTTATGTATTTATTATTATGGAAAAGGACTCATTTACATACATCAAGGCTTAGAAACTATAACACACTAGTTACTGTAACACACAAAGTGGCAAATCCTACCAGAATGTCAGAGTGCATATAGTGGAAAAACAGATGATCTGTAGTTTCAGTTTCCTACTGCCAGGTAGAAGGCAAAGTGTGTCCCACATCTAAAATATACCAACACACACAACACTTCTCCCACACTTTATGCACACTTCTAATACCTATTGGCTGGTTTTAGGACAGACAATGGTCAACTAATGAGAAGAAGTTTATAAATTGGATTTAGCATGAATATTATCATCCATATCTACTGTTTGGGGTTTAAAATTACAACAGAAAGAATGGGAAACAAGCTTACATCATCAATCTTATAATTGTCTTAGCTAAGTTTCAGATTCATAAGTGAAAGTTTGCCAACAAAAAACATCTGTTCTCAGTTTTTCATAAAGAATGTGAGCAGTACTTACAGATGAGTTACTGCATGAATGACGGCAGGTCCTATTAATCAAGAGTGTCCTAGTGAGCTCTGATTAACCTCCACACTCTTGTGGTCTTAATAGGTACTTGGACACTGTGACAGTAATCGGAAATACGTTGAACAAGCAGCTACTTCACTACTTGCAAACACTGCAAGTATGGGTATAGGGACAGACCCAGAGAGAGAGAGAGAGAAAAAAAGAGGAAATCACTTTTTGGCAAGCAGGAACCTGAATTACTGGTTCTATTTACCCTTTAGATGTATTTAAACTGGTGAAAAAGGATTGGGTTGTTTATAGTCTTGAAAAATATAACCCACAGGAGTCAAATAGAGTTACTCTGATGCAGAAAACAAGTAACAAGTAACAAGGTATGAGCTGCAATCACTTTTTGGCTAGAAGAAAGTTGCATTTTACTTGTTTTAATGGCCCTTTAGAGATATTTAAACTGTACTTTAAACTTAAATGTTTTGCTTTTGAAACTGGCTGGTTAGTGGCATATACCAAACCTTTATTCATAATTGAGTAAAACACTACAGCTCATTGAAACAAGTCAACATTTGTCACAGGCAAATATTGCCTAATGTCAAATAAAGCCTATATGGGATATACGTACATCCAGCTGACAACTGAGGAATACCTGATTGCACTCCAAACTGCAATGACTTCCTTTTGCTAAAATTATAATTGTTCACTATTACAAAGCGGTCATTTTTTGCACTTAATGATGGTTTAAAGGACAGTTTACAATTTTTAAAGTGTATCTTACAACAGTCAGGTTCCCAAATGAACACTGAAAGAGGTTTTCATTCCTCTTGTTCATACTGGCTATTAAAAGATCCCCCTCAAATGTGTTTTCAATGTAAGTGATGGGTGCCAGCTTTTATGAGGCTTAATATAAGGAGTAATATCAAGTGGATATCTGCCACATTTACAGTCTTTTTAGTATCAAATTCCCTCTTTGTGTTTCCTCAGTGTTTCTCTATTGAGTTGCAGTGGAAGTATAGTAACAAAAAGAGGGACTTTGGCAATAAAAAGACTGTAACGTTAAAAGATATCTACTTGATTTGATTAATTTGGACAGCTGAAGCTTCATATTAGCCTCAGATAAACTTTTAAATGCATTTTTTCACAGGAGGGCTGTGTAATTTGGCCCCAATCATTGGCCCCTTACATTGTAAGTGCATTATGAAGGGATCTTTTAATGGCCAGTATGAACAGGAGGAATGATTATAGCAAGGAAAACCTATTTCAGTGTTCATTTGGGCACCTGATTGTTGTTTTATGACAGGCTAGAAAAATTAAAAACCTGTCCTTTAGATTATTATATTGTGTATACAGCAAAGCACTCATACAGTACAATACTATGAGCTCCAAGAAAAAACACAAGGCAAGATATACTAAAATTACTTTATTACAGCTGATTTCTGTTCATATCCCTCTGCCAACACAATGGTAAATATAATACAAACAAAATAGTAAATTTGATCCTATTTTTATTCTGTTTTATGAATCTTTTTACACAATTTAAATCCACTTTTAGTACTTTACCATCTCTTATGTAGTATCTTCATAATCTCTCAGACATTCAATAACATGTTCCACCATCTATACATTTTAATACAGGTTATGAGTTGTAGTGGTAATGTGCCAAAAGAAGAATACTGACATCTTCAAAGAAATGCAATCTCTTTTCATAATTTGTCACCACGCCATCTTTTCAAGCCTTTTTATTTTGGCCACTAGACCAGAACCCACTTTTTTTTTTGTTTCATACATTTCATTCTATCAGCCCAGTGATAGGTAAAACCATGGAGATGATACAATGCAGTGGTATCTGGGCTTGGCAACTCCGGTACGGCACAGTGTTTGACCATAGAAAAGATCGCCATGTTCTCTGTTGCCGGTCCTCATTCAGTATCCCATATGCTTTCAGTCAGTAGGACAAAATTTGACATCAAAGTTAAAAAAAAAAAAAAAAAAAAAAAATCCAGGTTGGTGGAGAGGTCTTATGACTGACAATGATCAACAACAATATCCAGACTCCCTCACACACAACATTGACATAAAAGTGAACAAAATGTGTGCATACAAACTTAAGGTTGGCATGTAGGTGAGGTTTGATTGGCCTAACATTCAAACTCTTGGCCTTGGCTTTTGACTTAAGGTAAGATCCCAATAATGATAAATACATTCCCCTTTTCATTACCAAATATTAACAAATCAGAAAAGAAATAACGATGTATATATCCTGTGTTACAGTAGCTGGAACAAAAATCTTGAGATTTGGGACCAAACCATATGTAACTTGATATAATGCATACTTTCTAGGTAGGATATATACATGTGCGGAAAAATTAAAAATCCCACCTCTTAAAGAAAAGACCCCAGCATTTTTGTGTCTTCAAATGTGATAGGAAGTAGATGGAGATGAGTGATAATGCTCAAAGACGGCCAGTTGACTGAATGATTTAAAGGAGATGACAGCCAATACTGTACATGCATATGAGGCATTTTGTCTGTGTACACAAAAACACGAATATCTTCCAATAAGCCATGTCCAGATAACTCATTTTCAGTTGGAAAGGTTTGCTAATATCAGTGTGGTCAGTTAAATAAAGTTATTTTAGAAATTATTTTCTTAAAAAGCTGAGTTAAGTTTTTAAATGTTTTCTTTCATAAAATATACAAATGAACATTTAACTCCAGCTTTGTGGTTCAAGGAAGTATATATCCTCATTATCTCTGGATCGTTATCCTTAGAAGGCCTATTCAACTAGGTGTTTTTAAATTGTCTTTGCGGAAATTGAAGAAAGTAATAAAGAAATGACTGAGCAGAACCAGAAATTGTTCAGACAGGACCTGCTGAGGCTATCAAAGGAAATACCTAAGTGCTTTTTGCCACATTTATTCATTTTGGCTGTTCTTACAGAGTGTGCGTTGAGTCAATTTTATATTTGTATACTACGATGACATCAACATGTGCTTAATTTAGTCATCCTTGTTCTCGGGTTATGATGAGATTGTGTAACATTTTTAACTTAGCACCTTTTAAATTTTTAGTGTTGCTTTATCGGGTGTTAAAAATTTCAAACTGTGTTGCAGTTTTCTTTGTAGTGCCAAGCCTGCTGTCATGGTCATGACAATTACCTTAATCTACCTGCCTGCACATTAAGGACTCTACAGTTAAGTCGGTTCAGTTTGTTCAGTGGAAACTAGCCAAAACACATCTAAAAAGCCTGCAGCATCCTCACATCCTATGTTCATTCAAAAGTCAGCATAAACAGAAGAGATCACTAACAGCTACAGTTTCAAAACACAGTAAAAGCTGCAGAAAAGGGGAAAAAAAATGCTTTAACTGGCATACTGTATGTTGCCATACACTAGGCCTTGTCTGCACTTGGGACATTGCTCCTAAAAAAATCACAGCACAGGTTAGCTTGACTCCTCAACTACATACGTACCAACAAAACACTCATCCACCAGGTGCTTTGCGAAAAGAAGTCAAATATTAACTTTACAAATATTTAGCGGTATAAAGTGCTTTAAAAAAAAAAAAAGGCAGCAGTTTTAAAAGGCACTAATAAAATCAACATATCAATACTAGGATTGTTTTTGAAGGCAATGAGTCTCCTTTTTTCCTCACAACTCCTTGTGTGAACATGCACACCGACATTCTCCTTAACGCAGGGGTTTCCATGTTCCCCCCTGAGAGTGCCACCACTCTAAAAGAACTAAAAATACAGTTACTGATATGCACAAGTTATTTTCTATTTCTCACAATTCTCTATTTCTTCAGCCAACATTTATGCATATTCAGTGAATATAATAATAAATCTGAGAGAAGTATTTGGGACCTCTGGAGCTAAGAATGCAGGTGTGTAACAGACTGAACTAAACATAACACTGGCACTGATCTCAATCTGCTAATTAAATCTAAAATATCAAACTATAAACATCTGAGACTGAATTCTATAACCAAAAGGTTAAAAAGGCACAGTAGTAGTGTTGTAGCATACATCAGAAACAGTTAAGATTAGTTTATTTGGCTCTGAATTTATAAAGTCTCATTTTGGCTGATGATCAGGAAAACCAAGTGAAATAAAAACTACTGAATAAAAAGGAGGCATCTAATTTATCACAATGACCATTACAGCAGGCTGGTATCACAACAGCAAAGCGTCTTTAGTCAAGACTGCTGTGTCTTTAACCACCGTCAGAGAATTGGCCAGTGTATAACTGAAAATGAACCAGGTGAGGGAAGGAGGAGGGGGCTCTCTAAACAAAATTAGTTTACTGTGATTGTTTGATACCACATTTCTGAGGACATAATTAACACGTGTCAAAGGATTTCAACAGTGTTTCATGTGCAAAATGAGAGCAATGGCTGTGAATAGCACAAAACATATACTTAAAAAAAATCTGTAGGAGAGAGAGCTGTAAATAAAAAAAAAAGGGAATATTATGTGTTGACACTCAAACTGCTAATTTAACACAAACTTAAGAATCTGCATGTGTGCCGATAAACTGCTGTGAGGAGGGGCTGTGCCTCTTCCAGCCCTTTTGACCTGAGCAACATTTATTTCATCACACATCCACATCTGTACATGGGAGAAATGGGGGGGGGGGTGTAGCAGAGAGAGACAGAGCTGCAGAGCTCAGCTGATACTCTGTCCTGCTGCATTTGTTGGGCATCTACATCTCCGTACTCAGACTTGGACTCCGGGGCTGACATGGGATTTATGTGTAGGAAAGGTGTGACCCGTTAGATATTTGAGAGGTGACACTGGTACTCCTGCTCATGCCCTGCTCACTGCGCCCTCCCGAGGGTGTCCTCCCCATTGCTTGGGGGCTGTTCTGTGCACCTCCACTGCTGCGAGAGACCAGGGCTGCTGATGAGTGGCCCCATGGTTGGGGACCCCCACCTCCCTGCATGCCTTGCCCCCAGCCTTGCTGCATAGGTGGCCCTCCTGGACTGGAGTGATAGTGGTGATGGCTGCCTTGGTGGCTTGATGCTGCGCCCAAACTGCCACTGCCCCAGTGTGGCCCTGGAGAGCTCCCAGATGGGTGCTGTTGCTGATGGTGACTCCAACTTCCTGGAGCCCCGGGAAAGCTATGGCTGAGGGCCTCTGGAGAGATGTTTGATAGCACCATGTTGCTGAAGCCCAGGCGCATACTCTCTGAGTCAAAAGCCTCAACTTCTCGGGCTTGACGTTCCAGCAGGCTCCGGATTCGCTCCAGGCGTTCGTTCTGCAAAGACAACATCTCCTCCTCGATCTAAAGAAGAAGAGAAAATGGTTTTAACAGCACTGTTTATATACAGTATTTGCATCACAGTTAGCAATTACACTTACAGTGCCCTGTGGAGTTTTCTTTTTAACAAAGGTTATGTTTACATTCAGTGTTTCTCACCATGCTGGATACAAATAAAGCTGGTACAGGGTTGTCCTTTATTCTTTTTGAATGCATAAAAACAAACACATTGTTAAATTACTCTTGAAAGTCTCTCCATATCCACAGGTGTTTTCACTTATTTGATTAATTTCACTTTTTCACTTGTGCGGCATAATTAGACCACTTCTCGGGCCTGTATGGCTGTGTTCAGACTGGGCTTGGCATCTCACTCCTGTTACAGTTACAAATTACACCTTTATCATCTTTATTAGTGCATGGAGTGGAGTCCACTGACCTCATGTAATTCCCAGCATAGCTTTGCTAACTTTCAATCTGAGCAACCCTAATAAACCAGAATGACTGAAATCCAGTGTGTGTGTGTTGGGCCTTTAAATTAGTTCCTGTAAAACTCAAATCTTGCAGATAATCAATGAGGCAGCGCAATGTAATAATTTAGAGAGAGAGAAACCTTCTGTTCCAGCAGGGCCCTTCGGAGTGACACCCTCTGCTCTAGGTCCTTCCTCTCACGGTCGTGCTGGGCATCTGTCTGCATCTTGATCTTGCTCTGATAGGCGTTTAGAAGCTCCAGCTCCTGCTGGAGCTGCATTCGTAGGGCTTGGCACTGAGCCTCCTGAGTCTCATCCAGACGTAGCTGAGGACAGAACGACAAACAGGATCAGGACCCGTATAATATACATACACAACCATTACTGACAAGGTGACAACATGCAATATAGGCACCATCATGGTCTTACTTCACAACTTTAGGATTCTACATTCCTAACACTGACTCACCGCCTGAGTGGAAAGCATCTCATTGATGGAGTGGTCATACTGCTCTGCCAAGATGGCGAGTTTGCGGTGTTGCTCCTGCTTCAGACGCTTCAGCACAGCCTTGTGCTCTGACTTTGGTGTTGTCTCCAGCAGATGATTCCTCAGTGCCTTGTACTGCCTGGTCTGGATCTTACATGTGTCCTGGAACTGCTTCTTGATCTGTAGCTCTTTGGACTGTTACATGGTGTAATGCAAAGAAAAATACAATGACGTATTTTTTCATATTTAAAGCAAACATCAAGCAACACAGAAACATAATGTTATTATCTTAATTAGGTCTTTGCAATCACAGTAATCTGGGACTCAAACCAAGGATTATTACCAGTGAAATGAGGGCATCTATTGAATATTAAATGTACATGCACGCTCACAAGCAGAGTTCTCACCTTGAGGCTCTTGGGTTGCTGGCGAACCTCCATAACATGTTTGCGTCTGAGTTCCCTCTCCCTCCTCTTGTTGTACTCCTGCTGGTTGGTGAGCTCCGTCTGGTGCTGCAGGCGGATCAGCTCAGCTCTCGTCTTTTGGATGGTGTTGAGCTGGCGGAACTCCAGTTCTTGCATGGACTCATGGTGCCGCAGAAGCATGGCATGTTCCAAGTCCTTCTGGGTCTGACGCTTGTTTAGCTCCTGATTATGTGCACATGGAGGGACAACAAACAACAATGAGATAAGATTGTCACATACCAAGGATAACTACAAATCATTAATTAATTAGACCCAGCAGCAAAGGAGAGAGTATAATGTAGGAGAGAGTGCTGACCTCACGCACTAGGTCCTGTTCAATATTGTGGCGAGCAATCAAGATCCTCCGTTTGAACCTGCGGCACTCCAGGTCCAGGTACTGCCTCTGTCTGCGCTGCAAGTTGGCCTCCTCCTCTGCTTGGAAGTGTTGGAAGTTCTCCTTCTGCTTGGACAACCATTCCTGCTTTTCCTTCTTGGGTGTTGACTGGTTTTCATTCAATTCCTACAGGGAGAGAAAACTGCAGGTCACTGGCAGAACTGGCTGCATATTACTGATTGATGTCCATTTTCAAACAACAAGTAAACTGAAACTGAGACTAGCGTAAGGGGCACAAACGCAGCTGGATCCCCTACCTCTTTGAGTTGTTCCTTGCGAAGTTTGTACTCCCGTTTCTGGGATTCTAGGAAGCTGTTGAGCTCTTTCTTCTGCTGGCTCTGGATATGCTGTTGGAACTTCTTCTCATCATTGGTAAATGTTTTTGCCTGATGGAAAAATAAACATCATAATCATTTAGCTCTAGGCAAAATAATAGTGTTTGTTTTATAAATCTGAGGTGAGCACATAAATACAACGAAAACATACATCTTTCTCCATGGATGCCTGGTGCTTCTTTATCAGTTTCTCCATCTCCTGGGCAAAGCTATTCCGCTGATTCTCCAGCTCCTTGTCCAGACGGAGTCTGTGCTCATCCATCTCAGCCTTCAGCTTGTTTTCCAGAGCCATCAGCTGTTTCTGGTGCTGCCGCCGCATGCGCTTGTACCCTAATATCTGCTCCCTTAACTCGGAATCCTGCTCGTGCTCTTTAATCTGGCGGGTGAGCTGGCAAGACACAAGATACAGATTCTCTTTAGATTTTTTGTTAGACGTATATCCCTCTGTATTGTTTATGATATTTAATGTTTATTTGTATGGGGGCAAGTATATAGCATGAACTTATGCCATATACCACAGCATTCACAGCCTAAGCTAGTCTGCAATGCCTGTCCCTAGATGGGCTCGATTGGGAGAAACATTTTCTTGCATGAACAATATATGCAAGATTGTCATATGTATCATTATATTCAAGAAATTTTGACAAAAACTTACAGTTTTTTAAAAAAGTATATCAAAGAGATCAAATATTTCCAGTTTTATTTACATACAAAATTACAAAGTTATTTTAGCTATCTCTTGATTTGATCTGTCAATACTGTAACTGTGTTCTTACCACTGAGGCTGTGCGTATAGTGGCAAAGTGTTCGCGGTTTCGTTTTGGCCGTGGAGTGTGTGCAGGCGGGGACTGTGCCTCAGTTGGCCGGGTGTGAGGTTCTGACTCTTCATTGTATGTCTCTTCCTCCTGAAGGACAAGCAAAAATACACAAAACATGTAATCAGTGAACAAGATACTGTAAAGCAATCTGAAGCAACCAAGATTATGTCTCATGTTGTATTTAAAATGTATAAATAAAGTCATGTAATAATAACTCCTATAACCAATTCTTACCGGTTTGAGGTGTATGACAGAGCTGTTGGACATCACTGTGTGGTCTCCCTCCATGTCCACCTCACTCTTATCATCACCTGCATCTGTTAGACTGTTAACAGAACTGCTCTGGGAACTTGCACTGATTGACATACTGGGAATGGATTGATTGCTCCCCACGCTGTTCACTGTACCCGTTCTACCCACACTGTGCTCTGGCTCCTACAAATAACACACACATGGCAGTAACATGGTTAAAACAATGCTTTCTGATAGCATAAGTTGACATAGAACTATAAAATACAACCATCCTAGAGTGGAGATGACAGAAATGGAGAAAGAGAGAGATGCAAGCCAGAAGTGGTTGAAACAGTAACACAACAGACCTCCTCTTCATCTTGTGCCTCAGTTGTGGGGCCATTGTGGGCTTCCTGAAACAAGATCTTCTTCATTTTGCGATATTGCAAATTGTCCAGCTCCCGCACCGCATCCTTAGTTCGATTTATCAGGTCTAATAGAACTGATTCCGGTCGCTCACGCTGGACAAATGCATGCTGAAAGAGAAACACAAAAGATGTCTCTCATTGATATTCCAAATTTTAACAAATACGTGGCCATAAGGATTCATCATAAAACTAACATACCTCTTTCACATCCAACTTTTTTTTCCATTCTTACCTTTAAGAGCTCCTCAGAGTTGGGCCTGTCCTGGGGAAATTTCTGAAGGCAAGAATCTACAAAGTTTCGGAAATAATCCGTCCTAAAGTGAAAGATTAAATTGTAGTCACTTTATGGAAAACATCATATTTAAGAAACAATATTTGCAAATGTAATTCTACAACTCACCATTCACTAGACTGCAGCATTGGGCTCTCATTCTGTGCTATGTGGTATAAGGCACTCATTGCATTCATATTGAATAGTGGAGGCTTCCTCTCAGCTATAAACCAAGTAGCCGGTTATATCAAGGAGTCAGATGTTGAGAAGAAAAATGAAATTAAAAAGAGAACATGAAGAACATTATAAGTCATTGACTGAATTTGTGAGCA
Organism: Thunnus maccoyii; assembly: GCF_910596095.1. NCBI lineage: Eukaryota > Metazoa > Chordata > Actinopteri > Scombriformes > Scombridae > Thunnus > Thunnus maccoyii. Next base: position 23,105,960 of record NC_056538.1, read on the forward strand.
CAATAAATTCTGGATTTGAGATGTTTTTGAGTGTAAAAATAGATGAACTGTCATAATCAGGCCGTACACAACAGTGACCTTACCTAATTCAATGCAGGTTATTCCCAAAGACCAAATGTCCACCTTTCCATCGTACTGACCCTCATCCATAGCTAAGATTACTTCTGGGGCCATCCTAAAAAAAAAAAAAAACACACACACCAAGAACATTTAGCAGAATACAAAGATGTAAATGATTACAATTATGATAATTTCATGAAATTTTGCAAAGGTATTACAGGCAACATACCAATATGGTGTCCCAACAAAGGAGTTGGCAGGACAGGCAATGGAGGCAGAACCAAAATCTGCTAGTTTTACCTGCCCTGGCTCTGTCAGCAAGATATTTCCTGCCTTGATATCTCTGTCATAGCACATGAGAGGAAATTATTACAGCTCCACACAGAAGACAGAATGCCTGAGAGCCAAAAGCACTTGCAACCCAGCATGCTCCCAAAACACTTGAAAACACTCACCGGTGAATCATGTTGTGGGAGTGAAGATAAGCCAACCCTTGAAGAGCACCATGGGTAATTGCAGCTATTTCAACTTCTTGTAGAGGTTTCTTGTGAACTGATGGAGACACATTCACCGTCAACATTGTAAATCAAGCAAAGAGTCACAAGGATAAACTTGAAAAGAGACTAGTAAGTTCAAAGTTATAACTCACCTTCTAACAAATCTGAAGCTGAGCCAAGACAATACTCCATCACCAGCTGCAATGAAATAATGTCTTGTGTGAATTCTTTATTAATGAATCACTGGGATTAGAATGTCATCATCATCATCGTCACTAGTATTCTCCTTTTTTATTCTTACCCAGGCAGTGTGCTCTCGTAGATAACATCCTTTGTACTCTATGCTGTTTGGGTGTTGTATTCTCTGCAGGAATTTCACCTCCTTGATTATGTCTTGCCATTTCTGTGAAAGCAGTAAAAAGCAGATACATTTGACAACAAACAAAACAACATATCCAGTTCCTGACATGAGTAAACATGGCAACAAGCGACTGTTAACATGATATTGATGAGTAAAAGCTCCCGTACCTCACTGGACTGCTTTCCACTGTAGGACATCTTCTTGATGGCCACCACCTCATTTGTCCGCACATCCCGTGCCTGAATGATAAGCATACAGGTGATTGTCATCTTCAGTTTAACATAACCACTTGAATCTACTGATGTTAATTTTAACAACTTAAGCTATATTCATGGGCAATGATGATAATTAATTTTGTTCATATTACTGAAAGTCAGTTTGTCATTAAGGAAATTTACCTGATTTACCTGAAAATTCTGGTTACCATAATATTGTGTCTTAAGGCTTAAATTATGTCTTTTTGTGGCATTAAAACTCAAATTAACAATCACTGTATGGCACACCACCACTATCATGGATAAGGATACATGGTCCACATTAGAGACTTGACTACATGTAGTTGACATGTAGAGTGCAGACCATGCAGACTCAATGTAGCTGTTGGGGCAATGTAACATTGTACAACGACAAGCAAATTGAGATTCAAGAGGCTGTTAATTGGTACAATACTCTGTTTAAGCTGACTGACATGAGCAATTAATGCTTTTAGCTGTTTGGCCATAACATCCACATTACAGGGACAATATGGCCCACTTTTCCTTAAGATTAAAGAGTTTAAGCAAGCACAAATCTAACTCAAAATATCACGTATCACAATTCAATTTTGGGCCAAAAAAAACACCACTGGAATCACACAATATCCCAATATTTGATTTTGTCAATATCTCCAAGCTCTACTGGAAAGGTCGTGCATGCTCAACTGTTTACTGGAAGCTTTTAGTGAGTTACGCTCACAAACTAAGACAGTGTCCCTAAAATAATTCTGCTTTTTTAGGCAGTCGAAAATCATTCTGAAATATTTAAAAGGATCTAAAGGCCTTTGCCAAAAACCAAAACAAGCAATCAATAATATCAATATCATCCGAGTAACTCTCACTGATGTAAAGTGCTTACTCAGCATGTTACAAAAGAGCGCCAATGTTTTCATATTTCATGCACAAACGTGCAAGCTTATAGCAACCCTTACACTTTGTGTCGTAACTAAATCACAATGGATGAGGCTGTTTTTTTTTTTTTTTACACTGATCAAAAAAATGAAAGAATCTCAAATATCAAATCTCTACCATTTTGATTATTTATATATTAATACTGTTTGATGATAACTGTACCTTGTTGTATTTTGTATTACAGTTTCTACCATTTTACCTGAATGAGCCTCAACTCCTCCCCCTTTACCAACCCTTCTCCAGATGTTTTTTTCCCCTATTTTCCTTAAATGTATAATCGATTATTTGGTCCTCATAACCTTTATCTTTTTGCTGGGCAACACTTAAACATCCATTCTTGATCACGAAAAAAAGCTATACTAAGAAAATTAGCTCTGCAGCCTTGACTTGGCTTATTGTGTCATGTTGTGAAATACTCACAAAATATACAGCACCAAAGCTGCCATGTCCGATCTCACGCAGATCTGAGTAGAGCTTTTCTGGGTCCTCCTTGAAGAAGAGCTCAGCGATATCGGGGTCCTTCAGGCTCCCCGCCCGACTGCTGTTGGGCATAATGGGGGGCAATGCCGCTGCCGCCAGGAACTATCTGGGTCTGCGACAGCGACTTACAAGCCCCCTCCGATGGCTCATCTGCAGGACAGTGGTCTCATATGTGTTCAGAGCTGAAGGTTCAAAGGAAAGACAAAACTTAGTGCGTTGCAGAGGGATGTAGCCTTGACAAAATATGTATGCATATGTTGCTACTGTAAATTAGACAGGGCCTATATATGAACACTGAATATGAATCCACAGCAGAGAAGTAGAATATGCTGCAGGTGAGGTGTGAGAAGTTTCTATGGATGTTTTGATAGTTTTTCTGTCATAAAAATGAATCACTGTTGTAACCAAGATGAATTCAAGCTGATCACACTTGTTGCTCTCCATTAAGGACAAAAACCTAGAGGTGGTGACTATTCAATACTATGATATTTTATTTTGGGTTGACTGTCACCTTTAAAGTTTTTGGAAATGTTTTTGTTTTCAGCAGAATGATAGCCAAAAATCAAGACACAACCACACCTCCGTGAACTAGCTCAACGTTATCCACTGTGCCTATGAATTAACAAGCACTTTAACATAAGACACACATATTTTCTACCTTACTAGTTCCTTTACACTTTTGAAATCACACCTCTCTGATATACAGTACATGTGAGCGACAGCAGAGCCTAATAAGCTGAGTGAGGGAAGGCTAAACGAGACATTCACTGAACAATGATGTCAGGTACAAGTGTGGAGAATGGCCAGTCTGAAATCCTGAGGTAGAAAAAGATAAGTCTCCTGTTTCCATAGTAACAGCAAGTACAGCATGGAAATCAGTGGGCTGCGTCCTGACATCCTCCCCTCACACCTTCAGTGGCTGGTATGTAGACAGACAGATGTGAGGAGGATACAAAGAAAAGTCTCACACACCTGACAATCTCCAGCTCTCCAGCTTGAACAAAGAAACCAAGGAAACAACACGCTGCTTCACCAAGTGAAACAAAGCATTCCAGTGATAGGTCTACTCGTTAAACCTGTACGCACTCGGTAAACACATGTTCTCAAACATACCAAACGCCGTCTGCTCATATAGTCAGCCTTGCTACAAGTAATTAAAATGTCAGATCACCCAAATGTCATGCAGGTAGTTTTTTGCAGGTTTTATTTGCCTGGGTTTTGAGAAATCCACAAAGCTGCCACATCCCAATACAGTGCAGATAAATAATTTGTCTGTAGTTGTCACCATGTTGGGAAAATTATATCTGAAAAACTATAAAAGAAGCTTGCCTTCTCAAAACATAACATCTTGGGAACCCGGAATAATCCACCTACCTTGAACCGCTGTCATTCTGAACTGTCTAGGGCTGCAATTAAAGATTATTTTCACTATTGATTATTTTCGCAATTAGTTGTTTGGCTTATAAAATGTCAGAAAATGGTGAAAAATGTCAATCACCAAGTTTCCCAATGCCTAAAATACAACCTAAAATGTCTTGTTTTGCTCCAACTAACAGTCCACAACCCAAAGATATTCACTTTACTATCATAGCAGACTAAAGAAACCTGAAAATGTTTACAATGTTCACATTTTAAAGGCAGGAACAAAAGAATTTTGGATTTTTTTTCTTTAAAAATTACTCAAAAAGATGATCAAAATAGTTATAATACTTCTATAACCATGTTATCCTGAATGTAAAAACACTGAAAAATATCCACAGTAGGGTGTGTGCATTAGCCTTATCTCAAAACCTCACCACATAAAACCAAACCTATCTGCATGACTAGATACTACTAGGGGACATGATATGAGGGAAAATGTGGGTTTATTATTTTGTTTGTTTTAATTTTAGGTGAACTGACCCATTCAAATTAAAGAAATGGACAGAATGTAGTATGGGTCCAGAATTCCTCTGCCAAGCTTTAACTTTAAACTATCTGCTGTCTATTAAATGGTTTCTTATGGGCTTTACGGCTGTAATACAGATGTAGACTGTAAAAGATCACTGAGGAAAGTTTACTGAGTCCATGCGGCTCAGATGATCAGCTGCAAACAGATGCAGAGCTGACGCTAGAGTCACAAGACTTCTTTCCCAGCCTGGGAGAAACAGCCCCCAGTTCAAGCAGACATCTTTTGTCTCACAACAACACTGAACAACTCACTATTCCACACAGATGCAGCCACGGCCCTGAAATAAAGCCTCATTACCATGTTGGACTGTGCCTCTTTATTGCCATTGTTCTTTACTACATTGTCGCTCATGAATGAGCTTTGTTGTCATATCTCATGATGGCATTTTCAACTGTGGATACGTGAGCACAAAAGTGAGTGATGATAACTGATACCTTCATAAAGCACCCTTTGCGTTCCAGCTAACACGCACACACATACATATGGACAAGAATGCAGCAGGACAGGACAACAAAGCTGGAGGGTTGGAATTCCCAATTTATGCCCTCACTGCTGCATTTCTCAGCATTTCCTGTTCGCACAGCTATAGGGAGATAGGAATGGGGCCTGGTGAGCATTTTCACTACTGATTATTTGTATTTTTTTGACATTCAGTAGCAGCCATGGTATAAAATACTCAGACATACATTGCAATTTAACCCACAGTGATAAAAATTCACAGTTTTTAAAGTTCCCAAACCACACAGAGCTAAGTCAGCTTAACAAAAATACAACTGCCACCTCCTGTAGTAAACAGCATGCCATATAAACTAATCAATAACTTAGGTCACTTAAGTCATTTCCTTTTGGCACACCAATCCATACACAAAAAACACACAATCACAAACAGGTGTCAACCACCAGGGTGTCCTTTATCTTATCAACCATTTAAAAACAACAAAAACCTATGTCTTTAATCTTTTAGGGCAATAAATGTTTATGCACTGGCCTACTTTACATTAATAAAGTAAGATGGCAACTGGGCCCAAATAGTCATAATCTCTCTGTGGGTAAAAACACTGTGAAAACAACAGCAACAACAACAACAACCTTAAAACAACCCCGTGGAGTAGAGGTAGTAGCCCAGCTTTACCTGCTGCGTTGTTAGTATTCATGGCAAGCTAACCTAAGTTACCTGTGGCTAGGTAATACCACACTGGAGTTTCAACACAAGCGGAATTAGAGAGGTCACGAAGTAGGATTAGCTAAAAGTTGTCACTTTCCAACAGCTGTTTCAACTGTCTCACAAGAAAGTCAAACTACCGAAGTCTTACATGTAATGCCTTCAGGTTTCAGGAGCTGACTGTAGTGTTAGCTGCACACCAAACTTAATGTCAGCTAGGCTAAGTTAACTTACGTGTCATATGATAAAACAATCCCAGCAATATACACGACGTGTTAACAGCGTGAACAGTTCAGTATCTACAGGAAATGAGGTGTAACGACACCAACTTTAAGAGTCATGTATTAGAGATGGCTAAATTAGCAGGCTAACCTATGTGATGTTTGCTATGTTAGCTTAGCCAGTTAGCCGAAACTCACCCTCTTGTGACAGGCCAGGTTTCAGCGGTGCAGAGACTGTCGTGTAATTCAAAACAGTTTGGGATTATAAAAGTGCTCTTTCCCTTTTCATTCCCGACGCGGTGAATTAGTACACCAAATTCTTCCGGTTCTTGACGCTGTCAATCGATTCTAACATACAGATTTGTGTATTATAATAGGTTAAAATCCCCACCCTTGAAGTAACTGGGGTGCCAGAGTAGTCGAGTCCCACTCCCAGCCAGGTCCAAAGATGGCTGCCGAGCGCTCCGCCGCCGCCTCCCTTCGTGAAAATAGGAGAATGTGAGGGAAGTTCAAACACCTCCAAAACACCCATAAACAAGCCACGATACTCTCCTCGATGCCGATAGGAAAAATAAGGATATGGCTTAGCACACTGGCATGTTAACTAACTACTTGAGTCTATAGTTGTGTTGTAACTCCGGCTGACTGTCCGCCTTCCTGCAAACAGCAGTTCCGCCCTGCCTATTGCAGTAAACTCTCTCTGACCCAAAAACATCCAGAGGCGGAGACATTGTAGCATAATTAACAAACACCAGGCCAATAATATACTCAACTCTTGCAAAACTTTTTATTCTGTTATGATGTAGCATCTCTACGGATGGGCACTGCATTCACCAGGCCTTATCTCATAATTATGACTCACTATCTCATAATTAAGGTAAATTATCTGATAATTATGACTTACTATTTCATAATTAAGGGGGAAAAAATCTCACAAATATAACTTACTATCTCATAATTATGAGATCTTTTCTCATAATTATGAATAGAGATCTCAAAATTATGTGATAGTAAGTCATAATTAGAAGATCTGAATTATGTAGGTCATAATTAGAGGCCTCATTGTTTTTTATAGGTGATGGCAATGCATTTCTGTACAGCTCCTCATATTTTCAGGTTACTGTAAATGATCATAGATGATATGAAAATAAAAATAAAAAACTTCCAATGCATAATGCTTTTCTGAAAAATCGAATTGATATTATGGTGGACTTGTTTATTGCAAATGATTAGTATTCATAATAAGAAACCTACTGTTGTGAGTCTGTTGAGAATAGCACAAGTTCATAGAAAATGGAAAGTTTTCCTCCCCTGGAGAGAATGATAAATATGTCAAGGTAGTCTGCTTATTGAATTCTTTATATTATTGTTATCTAATTGGCTTTTATTTCTTATGTACAACTACAAATTTATGGCTTGAAGAAAAGGTCAGGGGGTCATCATAAAAGTTATAATTAATCCCCTGGGTACTATAAATATCAATAGCAGATTTTCTTTGATCAATGATATAGCATTTAGGTCCAATTTATGTCTTAAAATAATTCTAATATACAAATAAATGTACTGTTGTGTAGTTGTATGTTCTAACTGTGCTATATACAAATGCAAAATAATTGAAATGTTCTATTATTAGTCTGATATTTGTGTTTATTAAATTATTATTATTTAGGCTATACGCATATCCAATAAATAAAGCTTTTAGGTATTTACTAAGTAGATCGTAAACACATTTTGCTGTCATCCTGTGCTGACCTGGCTTATAATAATACAGTTCAAAACACATACACACATTCTCAGGATTATACTTTCATAACCCACATGTGGGCATTAACCAGCAGATGCAAGTATTCTGTCGGCTACTGAGAAACTGTACTAGAACAGAGTGTTGTGTGCTTTGCCCTGGGGATCCTCTGCAGCCTGTTGTTGAGTGGCCAAAGAGTGCGACTCAAGACATTGCACAATATTTTCCCATATTCAAACTAGCTACAAAGGCCTCTTAAATCAGCAAGCACAACAGGTTCTAAGATGGGAAAGGTGAATGTGGATTTCCAGGGGTAACTGGGTGCATATAGATGTAAATTTCCCCTTCAGGCAGTGCATGATAGTCAGCTATTGTTTACTAATGCATTCTCTGGTGCGTCTGCGCATGATGTAACATTGTACCGAAGAAACCCCTGTAGCCTCTTCTTCAAGTTCAAACCCATTCTTTCACTCTAACCATTATTATAACTTTGGTAACTCAGCCTATACAATGACCTGCCGGTTGCAAAGCCAACAAATGGCAGAGTTCTTCTCATGTATAGCTCTGACAGGGGTTTTTTGGATCTGCATTACTTTAACATGCTTCCTCTTCAGGGGGTCCCACATGTGACTGGTGCTGCTTCTATGTTACACAACTTTGTGCTTCTACATGAAGAGGGGGAGATCCAACTGGTGAAAGCAGTAAATCTGTTTGTTCTGGGCAGACATAACAGAAAGCAGAAAAAGTATCTCATATAAAGGAAGCTTTAACTGCAAAAGAGTCCTGTTAAGATCTAACTTGTAAATATGTACAACAGTAAATTTACTTTCGATGAATAAGAGTTAATGATGACAATGATAATGAAATAAGGTAGATTTTAATGAAGATTTCTTGTTTCATATGACACATAACTCATGTATCAGCAGTGCATTTACAAAAAGTGTCCTCACGCTGCATTTTCAGCAATGAACACAAACAGGATACACAGTCGAGCTGGTTGCTACTGCAAGAGATCAAATTAATGATCAGTCATTTATCACGCTTTATTTTTAGGTGCATGAGCAACTGTCACCTGTTGATACTTGTATTCTCACTGGTATTCTTCAGATAGCTGCTACTTAACTTTAAAGTGAATCTATAAACTTGTTAAAGCTACAAATGAATTGATGGTAGTTGGCTAGACAGCACACATAAAGTACTTACAGGTGGTTGTTGGTGTCAAAGGTGAAGGATGATATTTTATTACAGAAAAGAGTTAAGGTTGGTGTTGTTGCCACAGACCTAATTATACTCCATTATGGTGAAACAAAGGCAGTAATTAAAGGATGCTGTTCTCTGAATGAATTTTGTTGGATGTAAATGCATCAGAGGCTCTTGAAGTTTCTTCTTTTACCTCCATTTATACTTCTCCTGTTTCCCCGCTCACTCCTTCATGGTTAAAGAAGAAGGAATCTTTCTCATAGAGAGACTTCTTGCTCCTGTAAACTCCAGCGGAATTACGGAATAATGGGAAAGGTGATGAATCATTAGAGACTGCTGAGAAAGAGGATTAAATATATCGGTGGATGATGAGAAGGAGGATGGACTCATCTTTCATGCCTCAGAGGTGGGGTTGTGTGTCTGTGGGTATTCATGTCCCATTGATGAATGTTACTAACTCAGCGTCTTCTCTCTCCCGTAGTTTTGTGCTTTCTCATCTCTCTCCTTTCTCCTCCTGTTGCTTTCTGCGGGTATCTCTGCCTTCCGGAGCTGAAGAATCTGGATCTGTGATTACAAGCCACTGACTACCCCCATGATCCTGCTCAACATATACACTGCTACAATTAATATTATTAGTCTTCTTCTTCTTATTATATATATTATTATACATCTCTACATGGAACTTGCATTGTGCTATGCTCTCTCCTCCTGCTCTCTCTCTCTCTCTCTCTCTCTCTCTCTCTCTCTCTCTCTCTCAACCCAACTGGTCAAGGCAGATGGCCATTCAACCAGAGCCCGGTTCTGCTCAACGTGTCTTTCTACTAAATGGGAGTTTTTTCTTGTCACTGCCGCCTAGTGCTTGCTTAAGGGGGAATGTTGGGTCTCTGTAAATTAAAGAATACGATCTTGACCTGTTCTGAATGAAAAGTGCCCTGAGATAACTTCTTTTGTGATTTGGCACTATATAAATAAAACTGATTTGACTTGACTACTCTACTTTGAAATATAATTTGTGTTTGGTATGGTTTTTCCACAAAAAGGAAAAAGAAAATCAAAATTAAAAATTACATTTACTCCGTCTCCCACATTAAAAATTCCAGACTCTATAAATATGCAAATATATTTCATTTCAGAAGTTTAACTGCAGGACACAAGATGTCCCCTACTTCATTGTGAAGTCCTTCTTCAGTGTTTGTGCTCTGGAGGCTTCAAGTTTCCCTTGTGTAACCCTTAAAATTGGATTTTCAATGATCACAGAGAAACTTTCCACTTTAAGCAAATGAATGTGAAAACATCCTTCTAGTGTTAAACTCTGCACATACATCACTCTGCACAGTGAAGCGCAAACATCAAACTGTAGGAACAAGAGGAAAAACAAGTTTCTGAGTAGAGGGGGACTTTAAGTGTTGTATTAGGAAGCACAACATTTTCAAATAGTTTTCTTATCATAGATAGTCATCGTGATTTAAATTTAGCAGCCTACGTTTTTGTACTGTCACCTAATGTAGCTCAATATGTTAGGATTTTTTTTGTTGTGGTCACGTGCTTGAAATGTGTCCAGTAAACGAAGCATTCAATAGATGTGTCCCACAAATATTATGACGTTCACATATTATCACGAGGGTTTTTATTTGCAAGAGGAAACCCTGCGGTGAGCAATTTATTTTTCCTAGGATAGCGAAGTTATGACCCGCCCTACTCTGCCTTTGATTGGCTTACCCTGATATTCTTACCCTAACTCTAACCAATCTCACTCCTCATGCCTAAACCTGACCAACCCAACCAACGAAGACAACGAAGACTAGCCAATCAGAGGAAGAGTAGGGCGGGTCATGACTTCGTCATCCTAGGAAGAAAACATATCGCCTCCGGCAAACCTGTAGCCACGCCTCTCTGCTATGACGCTGGCGCGAGTGCGGAAGTAAATTGCTTGCCTTTCCCACATGGTGAAAATGGCTGCTAATGGGGAAAAACAACAGGGCCATAGAGCCGGCGTATATAAACAGAAAAACAAAGGCCACAAACATGGCAAGCATCGGACGAAAGGTGAAATCGAGAGAGAAAACAAAGGTAAGTCCCGTTTTTTTTATTACGAAGTGTCACGACGCAGCTGCTGTTAGCTGTGTTGTGTTGCCTTGTGGCTGTGGTGGTCACGGCTCTGCAAACACACGTGTTAAGTTTTTCCAGTGAATCTAGGAGCAGCATCAGTTTAGTAGAATATGTGATACGTGTAAATACGTTTTTCTCAACATTGCTGTTAAAGAAATTGTTAAAAACGCCCGATAGCAAGTTAACTAGTGAAGTGATGATCTTCCTCCTGTTGACTTGTGACCATTTAAAGGACGGGGTTAGGGTTGGTCGATTAGGGGTTGCTAGATATTTATATAAAGCAGCTGTCATACTGTACTAAACTGAGTTTCCTGTGAGAAAGTAGCTTTTTAAAAAAACTTCTCTTATTAGAGATTAAATATTCATTTATAAAACCTTCATTTATTGTTATGATCACCGCATAATTAAATTAAAGTCGCATAATTGTAGATTACAAATGTGATGCCATCCAGCAGCACTGCAACTAATATTACAGTTAGATTTGATTCTATCATAAAACAATATACGCTTAAAACACATTTCCAAATGGTCACTTACTACAACTATGTACAACTATGTTTGAAGTGATAGTTAAAAAGAATATTTCAGAGGTTGTTTGAGTTACTCAATGGGAAGTAAATGCATGGATATTATTTCACTCACTCACACAGATCCTATTTACAGGCGTAACCCAGTGAGCTGGTGGTTTTTGAGTCGTAATCAAACTGCAGCAAATCTGACGAGTGAAAAACAATTCAACATTTAAAATACTTAAGATTAATGATGGATGTACAGTTATACAGAGAGAGCTATAAGGTCATATCCTTATATACCTATGTCCACAAAATGTGAACTAAAGTCAGTGCATCTGTATCTCTGAGGGAGTAAACTCATACAGGTTTCTTGTGTCGAAAACTGAACTATGCCTTTAATGTTCAGATTGTTTTGTGACTAGTTGAGAGAGCTGTAGATTGAACTCTGTGGTATTTTTTGAGGGAACATTGTTTTATTGTTACATGGTATTTCCCCAATATACAACCAAAAAGAAGAGAATAATGCAGCTCATTACAACAACACTAACACAAAATCTGGCCTAAAAAATTCCCTATTGAATTCCCACTGTTCTAAGAAAAATTAGCATCACAAAGTAAATGTTGTCTTTGTTGCAGGGCTGTTGTGTTTGATTGCATTTTGGATAAACATCAATCATAACTTCAACACCCTAGAGACAATCATGTCAATATCTTGTTTGCGCTGTTGACATATCTACAGACGATTTCTTCACAGCTTATAGTTGCATCACATTTTGTCTCAAAGACAAGTTCTGACTCAACAACAGTTCAAACAGAGCAGATCAAGCAGAACATATGCACACAAACACCTGTGTTTACTTGCATGCACCAGGAGGATGGGGCAGGTTGTGACAGAATTGTGACAGGCACCATATATATTATAATATATAGTACTGGAAGGTTTTTTTCTAAGTAGTAAGGTTGTGGTGTAGTTGCATTATATCAAATGGTCCCATGCGTTGCCAGAAATCATTCAAACTCTTATTTAAACTGAGGAAAGCCTCACTGCATGATAACTTGCATGACAGTACGTTGTCTAATAAGGAATGTCTGATGAACTATCTCACAGGGAGAGTGTCCGTGACAGCCCTCACCAAAAAACAGAGAAAAGAACAGAAGAAGATGGACAGAAGGCATAAAGCCAACCAGATACGCCGGAATAAGAAAGACATGGTAATTTTCATAATTCATGAGATAGAAACAATATCCTTCACTTTTCTGATAGCTGTTGACTGGTGTCACAGAGTTTCCATATATCTTGTCTTTTTAGGTTCTTACAGAGAAACGACGTCTAGGCAGCAGAGACGGTCCTCCTCACTTGGTTGCTGTGGTCGCCCTCCATGCTGGAGTTGACGCGGGTGCCATCACCAAACTGCTACGTGGAGAGGGTGCAGGGGGTGTCGTGCATCAGGAGCGGTGCATCGCTGGCGTCAGTGACAGTTTCGGGCTGATTCTGCCTCGTTTTAAACAAAGGTTCACCTTTCTAAGCCACAGCACGGGTGAGTGTTGAGTGATATGGAACAGATGTTGGTTTAGAAAAAACTGAACGAAACAATTGAAATTAATAACTGGGTTAAATAAAAATACAATACAAAACAGCATATGCATATAAAAAACAAAAAAAAGGCTGCACAAGTAGACGCTCATATCAAAGTGTAATCCTGCCACAGCTTCTGCCAGGTCATTCACAGCTATCAGGGCTTACAAACACAGATAATGTCTAAAGTGAAAAGGATTCTACAAATTTCTCATCCTGTGTTGATAGAGCAATTTAAAACAAGTATTTAGAAATTGTACTATGTGCCACATGCCTTTGTTGTACTGTTTTGTCTTTGTGATGAGCTTTGTGTCATCCCATTCTGAAGCCTGTCTCATGGTTTCTTTGGACAGCCGACATACACTCCCTGCTGGATGTGGCAAAGATTGCAGACAGCCTCGTATTTGTGCTGGACTCTACTGAAGGTTGGGACAGCTACGGAGACTACTGTCTGTCCTGTCTCTTCGCCCAGGGCCTCCCCAGCTACGGTAAGTATAAACCCCGACACCACTGCAGGAGCTTTCTGTCAGTGAGCTGCATCACTGACAGCGGGATAGACTAATGTTAGATTTTCTGATTTCTGCTTTGATGCACACTTTCTAATTCCTTGTCTTTTTGTCCAAATATCCACCCCCTGCAGCTCTGGTGTGTCAGGGTGTGACTGATCTTCCTGTGAAGAAGAGGGTTGAGTCCAGGAGAGCTCTGTTAAAGATCACCGAGGTCCGTTTCCCTGATGCCCGTCTCTTCCCTCTGGATACTGAGCAGGATGCCACTCTACTTCTCAGACACCTGGGCACTCAGAGACAGAGGAAGCTAGGTTTCCGCTCCAGACGCTCCCATCTTTTGGCTCAGCATGCCACTTTTACCCCCAACAGCCCTGCTGAGGGGACGGGTGGTGGACCCACTGGCTTGGGTACCCTCTGTGTCTCTGGGTATGTCCGTGGCCGTCCTCTACGAGTTGACAGACTGGTGCACATCAGTGGACACGGAGACTTTCAGCTCAGTCAGATCGACGCTCCGTTAGATCCTCTTCCCCTTAACATAACAACACCTAGACCAGCAAAGCCTGGCAAGGGAGGAGATGTTGACATGCAGGCAGGTGGTTTTTGATATAGAATGATTAAATTCCTTACAATTCTGTTTTTCAAATATGTTTTTAATTTTCTCATATATATCTTATTTTATACATTCAGTTTTTTACATATTTGGTTCATATATGAAACTTTTATGGTATTCATGTTTTTGTATGTGTTTATTTATATCAGACTTTTTTTTAAAACAATTATCAAAGCTAATTATGTTCCCTTATCTAACAGGACTAATACTTTTTATCCATATCTTAACTGGATAATTCATAGTTAAACCAGTAAATAATGAATACTGGCTTACATATTAAAATGCTGACTGGTCCTAAAGGGAAAATTAGAAAAATTAAATGTAAATAATGACAGAGTGTGCACTTTTATGTGCACCTACAACTGCATCACAACACAGCCATAGTGTAACTTTCATGATTAAAGTGGTCATGACATTGATAATAGTTACCTCAGAGCAAGTGTCTGATTTTCATACCATAGTGTAATGAATGAAAAGAGCGGCTGCCAGGAAGACGGCAATAAAATGATAATCAGTAATGTAAATGTCACAGTATATGTTTGGTAGTAAGTGGGCTAGAACACATGTATAGTCCTTGAATGGACAGGTCCACTGTTAACATTTGGTTTTGGATTTAGTGTGCACTTATTATATATTCATCTTTGCCATTTATTTGTTTCCCCTCAGGATGGTGATGAAGTTGAGGCTCCAGTGCGGGTGCTTATGAAGGCCGACCCATCCTGTAGGGAGAGCCTGCAGACAGAGGCTGAGGTTGACCCCATGGATGGAGAGCAGACATGGCCCACGGAATCAGAGCTGCTGGAGGCTGAAGGTCCAAAATCATGATTTTTACTTAATGGCATTTTTAAATGACCGAAGGGGTAGAACTGGAGATAGTGTGGAGCCTACATTAGTTAAAGAATGTGCATATCAGGGTTGAGGCTTCACTTGTGTTGGAGCAGCTACTCAAGTGCCTTTCTTTATTAAAATATGCTTGAATTGGCTATACACAATTTAAAACTTGCATCAAGAAGACGGTACTCTAAATGTTTCTGTGTTGTTTCTCTCTGTTGTTTAGAGGCCAGAAAGAGCAAACGTGTGATGAAGGTCCCTAAAGGAACATCAGACTACCAGGCCACATGGATCGTTGATGAAGATGATGAGAACGGTGATGTGGATGACGAAAGCAGTGAAGACGACGATGTCGACGACATGATGGACGAGGCCATGGAGAGAGATGATGAGGAGAATAACTCACAGGTACTCGCATGTCAGAGGAAACTGTCAGTTTTCTTTAGCGTTCAGAATATCGCAAGTGTGAAAACGACAATGCCTGTGCAGACTTCCTGCTCCTGGGCAACAGCTGAAAAGCAGCGCATGTTCGGACTGAATATGAAATAGATTTTAGAGACAGTCTGGTTGCATACAAAGTCAGTGGAAAATTGCAGGTAGACAAGAACAGATGAAGAGTGACGCTAAGTGGCACAAACTGAGGCGAGGACACGTCCATGCTCAAAAACATAAATTTGCAATGAATGTACAGACACAAGGATAATGGAGAGATCTTGATGACAAAAATTTTCTTGGCAAATTGAATTAGCTTGTCTTTGTAATAAAAACAGACAAACATACTGTTTGTGGGGACAGTGGTCAAATTTATGAGGTGAAAAATCACTTCCTGTTCAGACTAAGCATCAATTTTATTTTATTTTTTTTCAATTAATCAGCTATACAATGTCAGAAAATAAAGAAAAATACCCACTGCAACTTTTCAGAGCCCAAATTGTTGATTACCGTTTACCCCCCCCCCCCAAATTCAGTTCATAATAATATTAAATTTGTGACATCACTGAAGTTGGACTCTACAAATGTTTGGCATTCAAATTTGGTAAAACACTTAAAATGAAATATTTGATTATATGTCAATAAAATTTTCAGTCTACTTAATCATTTCATCAAGTAAATGTTTCCGTACTATTTCAGCCTGAACCCAAATTTCCAGGGCTAGTTTGTTCAGCTGCTGTTTGTTGTCATAGCAACAGTCAGACAGTGTAATCCTATGAAAGATGACGAGGACAGTCATCTGAGGAGAAGCTATGAAGTCTTGAGTGTCAGCGGTTCCGGGGCTGGCGCGGTGCATACGTGACCCGCGGTCGGTGCACCTCGCGACTGAGAGGCACTGTTTGTTTTCTCAGTGTCTGTATCTGGCCTGTAGTGCCAGGCTGCTCACCACAACAATAGTGTTTGGAGCAGGAGTCCCAAGAGAAGCCTCCTGTCTTCCTGTTCTGTGAGCAGAACTTCCTGTCTGGATGAGGGGAGGGGTCGACCATTTATTTATTTCCAGCTCTGCTTGAAAAGAAGTCGGGGGAACTCTCCTTACGCAATGGGTTCATTATGATCTGTAATTGTTATTAGCATGTGTTTGATGTCAAGGTTGGCGCGCAGGAATACGCATTAGGAGAAGTTAACAATAGGGGAAAATGGTACTTCAAATGATAATGATTATTATTATTGCAGCAAGGATGTTGGAAAGGTTGTGAATCAACCCCATGCTGAGAGCTTTCCCTCCATGCGTCTGGCTCCTCCTGTAATTTGCCAGTCGAGGGAGCTCTGAATGCATGTCTTCTTTGATGATTCACTTCCTTATACAATTATATTGTCCATGGAAGTTGGTTTTCAAGAAATTGTAAAACTGGCTCTTTGATTTCATCTCTCAACACACCAGGAATGGCTCTAAATTTAAATATATTCAAACAAAGGGTTACCTGTAGTTTGAATTGTGGCGACTCCTTATCAAATCCACACACATACAGATGCAAATACCCATAATGCATAGTATAAGGCTTTTCATAACACTGGGCTCATTCCAGCTTCTCAAATTTGAGGATGTGCTGCTTTTTTTTTTTTTGTCGCACACAATAGCAAGCTGAATCATATTTAGGTTTAGATTGTTGGTTGGACAAAATAAACAATCTGAAGATGATGCCTTAGACTTTGGGAAATGATAACAGGTGTTTCTCACAATATTCTGACATTTTGCAGACCAAACGATTAATCGATTATTTGAGAAAATAATAAAACAGATTAATCAATAATGAAAATAGTTAAAAATGCTTCTGTTACAAAAAAGATGATAAAAATTAAACATGCAAAAATGATCTAAATTGTACACAAATTGTAATCAGGAAGTTACAAATTACAAAAATGCTTTCACTTCACCTCTAGTTGTATCTGGTGATGCAGATAGTTTGGTTTTATTAGCCCAGAATTTCAGATATCTGTATCTGTTTTTGAGATTTCTGCCTCCACCACAATAAGGTGTAAAGGGACGGAGGAAATGCGGTGAGTGCTAAAGTGCAAATAAAACCACAAATATCTGTGAGGTGAGATTTCTCTATAAGTAAGTGAGAAAACATGTTTTTTTGTGTGTGTGTGCGTGCAATGCAGTGCTTCTGTATAGTGAGGCAGATTTAACTGTATCCTCTCTGCTCAGGACGCTGGTTCAGGCTGTTCCTCAGGCGAGGAAGAAGAAGAAGAGGAGGAAGAAGAAGAGGTGTGCTCCACAGAGCAAACTGGAGCCGATCAGCGCTATGATCAACACATTGATGAAGCCGCAGAGGAAGAGGGTCTCAAACGTTACCGTGAGGCCCGAGCCAATGAAATGTTCCCTGACGAGGTGGACACACCCCTCGACACAGCAGCTAGAATCAGGTCAGTTCTGCTACTTTCTTTTAGCACAAGAAATAAAGTATTCTGAATTTAGGTTAGAATAAAACTAATTCATATATAATTTTCTTCATACAATGTTCTCTGCTTAAAGGTTTCAGCGCTACAGAGGCTTAAAAAGTTTCCGCTCCTCGCCCTGGGACCCGATGGAGAACTTACCTCTCAACTACTCACGCATCTTCCAGTTCCAGAGCTTTGAACGCACCCGCCGCCGCATACTGGCTGAAGCTGCAGTGGAGGAGGAGGGAGCCATGGTAAAACGAGCGTGAATGTTTTCCTGTAAAATTGTTACACCTTAAGATTTGTTCATTCGCTGACTCTGCTGCTCCTGCTGTTGCAGGTGGGCTGGTATGTTACGCTGCACATCACTGATGTGCCCTTCTCTGTGATGGAGAGCGTCCAGTCAGGCAAACCTCTGGTGTTAGTGTCCCTATTGCCCCACGAACAGAAGGTACGATCGATCGTGTTGACATATGAAAACCTTTTGTGTCTGAATTTATAGGCATCCATTTGAAACAAAGTCACACTGACTGGCCTAATCATTTTTTCCCCTCTGTGCACAGATGTCAGTGATGCACCTTTTGGTGAGGAGACACCCCAGCAATACAGAGCCAATCAAATCTAAAGAGGAGCTGGTGTTCCACTGTGGATTTCGGAGGTTCAGGGCCTCTCCTATCTTCTCCCAGCACACATCAGGTAGGTGATGAAGGAGGTGGACGTGAGCTGAAGGAACAGAGAGACGGGATTAATGCCGCATCCACATTATATGGGATGGATGGCAGATAAGGATAGGGGGAGGATTCCCATGTTTACAACTTGCGAGCATTCATGTCATAGGACAACTAGATGGTTGTATGATTATAGTTGGTTGAGTGAGGGTTAAAATAGTGTGCATTGACTGTATACGCCCATATCCAATAAATGTGGGTTTAATCAAACTGAAAAACAGACTTTGGCTAATGTGAGACAACCATACTTGCTTTATTTTCAGGATATATCGCTAAGCTTTCAGAAAAATTAGTCAGAATTATGACATCATGTCACATGAACACTATTGACAAGTCAGAATCTCATAATTACGATAATCGCAACATGACATGAACTTGGCATAAGCGCAAGTGCCAGCTGCTATTGGCTGGGAGCCCAGGTGAACCCCGTTCAAACCTGTCGCCTGCTTAGCTTTACAAGGTCTGCCTCCCTGACAGTGTGAAGGAGGTCACATCTGAAACAGGTTTAGCTGCTGGTTGTACTGTAGGTCATAAATTAATTATTGAATGTTTAACTTGGCTCTGTTCTTCTCTAGCTGACAAGCATAAGATGGAGCGCTTCCTCAGGCCAGATGCCCCCACTGTGGTGTCAGTGTACGCTCCCATCACCTTCCCCCCAACAGGAGTCCTGCTCTTCAAACAAAGGAATGATGGTGAGATGAAAAGTCCTGTCTGTAGCTGAAAATAAGTAGATGTGATTAGCGATCCAGCTGCTTTGATTTTAAACTTTTGACCATCTGTCCTGTTGTCTGTTTAATTGTTTTATTCAATTATCCACTTAAGCTAATTTTGTGCTGGTATTTGAGCTTGTGTTCTTGTAACTGCCTCCTTCTAGACATCCAGGACCTGGTGGCTACAGGCAGTCTGCTCAATTGTGACCCTCAGCGTGTTGTCCTGAAGAGGATTGTAGTGAGCGGACACCCATTCAAAATTAATCGCCGCTCTGCAGTTGTCCGTTACATGTTCTTTAACAGGGGTGAGAGGAAATTCTTATCCTTTCCTTACTCTGACTACAGAAGATTACATATAGCATGACTTGCCTGTGGCTTCAATTCACATTCTACTTCTCTTTTTGTTTCTTTCTGTGACAGATGATATCATGTGGTTCAAGCCAGTAGAGCTGCGAACCAAGTGGGGTCGGAGAGGCCACATCAAGGAGGCCTTAGGTGAGAAAATTTAAAAACAAAACTAACTGACGGCAGCACTACTAAGCTGTGTACTTGCTTTTCAGGACTACTGCATCATCAGTAAAATGTGATCTGTTTTTTTTAAATATTTTTCAGGAACACATGGACACATGAAGTGTGTATTTGATAATCAGCTGCGATCTCAAGACACAGTCCTGATGAATTTGTACAAGAGAGTTTATCCTCGCTGGACATATGACCCTTATGTGCCCTTGTCTTTACCCTGGGTTAAAAGAGAGAGCACTGTGGACATGGAGGACTTGGAGATGGAATAGTGGAGGGACAACGTGGCAATGCAAACAAGACACAGAGCATGTATTAATAGAAATGCTTTACATGGATGTGGACACATGACATTTTCAAAAAGTGTAATGTGTATTAAATAAAACTATTTTGATCCAAAGTATCTGGTTTCTAATTGTTCGCCTTGAGCTTATTGAAGTCAGTGTTTCTTTTCACCCTGAAGCCTCTATCTTGCTGCTGAGCCAGTTTCTGCCACTAGATGGCAGTAATGAATAAGCATTAATAAAAGTTGCACACTGCCTTGTTGAGCAACTCTTGACATTTGTTTGAAATGACCATTGGAATAGCTGTGTGTGTGTGTGTGTGTGTGTGTGGGGAGTACTTTTATGATTGAAGAAATAATGAGTGTTGTTAACAACTGGCAGGTCAATAATAGTTTTTACATCATGCATCAAGGCCATTACACTGGCAACTCTTTGAAGTCCCTAATGCCTGTGGCCATGTTAAAATGTACTAACTTGGACAAAATCATTACATAGATAATGTTTGTGATATTTGAGGAACTTTAATCATGGAAAAAGAACTCCCAAGTTGGACTTTAAAGCAAAAATTCTTCTTTCCATGAATGACTTGTAGCCTTTGAGACTTTGACAAATAGCAGCTGTCAGTCATTTATTTATAAAATCTTTCATCACAAACACGCATCAGTGTACTTTACAAAAAAAATCTAATTAATCACTAATCACAAAAGGAATTTAATAGAGACCGAAACAACATCAAGCATTAAATACAAACACGTTGAAGACTCCCTCACCCATTTACGCTATTTTAGACTTCCTGGCACTACCAGCGTTACATCAGTATGAGGGCAAGAGAGCAAATAACAGCTTTGAAAACAATTAATCCCCTAACACACCCTTGCCAGATTGCACTGTATCCCCAGATTCCCTGATGTTCCACTCCCTGGTGGTCTCGCTCTGACCTGAAGCCTCCTCTTCAGTACACATGCACATATCACGACATCTCTGTTATTTTCAAGCTGAAGCTGAAATGCTCAACAGTTTTGCGTCCTTCCCTGACCCAAGCTTTCATGCTTAGGAAAACACTGATTTATGAATTGCAATATTTATCATAAAACTGAGCTTGCATGCTTGCAGCAACATGATTCATCCCCGGGCTCTGTTGGGACTGCACCACAGAGGCATGCCAATATGTCTGGGAAACCAGAAGGTGAAGACTTTGGGATGGAGAGGAGAATATGATCCAAGAAATGAAGGGGAGCAAAAGTTCACTCTGTGCATTTTTATTTGATTACAGTGGAAAAAGATAATACAATCGAGAAAGACTAATGTCTCTATTGCCCATGGGGGGCAAGCTAGGAGTCCTGGACAGTTTTGTGGTAACACTCAATTTATTTCCTACTTCTCTGTATTTTTTTAACATGTATTAAGGCAAGGGCACTGTAACAGTGATGTGTTGGACACATCTTGTTAAAGTGGAGGGGAGGGGTGTTGTTTGCTCTGCTGGCCAGCAGTTCATGGTGAGGGGAGGGGGAATTCAATACCCCCATGATGGAGAACGCTCTTAAAGTAACACATGTACAAAAATGGTACTGAATTTAGATGCACACTCTACATTTTTTCCCTGACACTATCAATTTGAAACAGATAAACATTTAGCCGTTTGGGGACCAACTGCTACGTGGTAACGCTGAATCCAGCCCATAAGTGAAGTGTGTGTTTGGCACAGGCCGCTGTCAGAGGACTTGAACGCTGGTGACTTAGTGCTGTTTGAATCAGGAATGTCTTGTGGTTCCCAGTTCACTGCCACCACACTTCGTTGGCTCCCACTGAAGATATAATGGGTGAAAGATTTTTCCGTTGGATGTGGATAAAGAAACGGAAGGAGAGAAAAGGGGCAGTGAGGGAATGAGAGATAAGGGAAGAGCCAGTTGATGTTCAGCATGAATAAAACCAGAAGTGGTGGGAGGAAGGAGTCAAAGGAATGCAAAAAGGGGGACGTGTAGAATTTGGAAATTAAAATAAAAAGTTAGTGGGTGAGAGAAAGAGAGAGAGAGAGAGAGAGAGAGAGTGAAATGGAGGAGTGTGAGAGTCTGAGGCGGTGTGGGCGAGGGAGTAGGAGAGCGAGAGTGGCTGGCGTTTATGGATTGCAGATGTGGCGCTATGGGGTTTTGGCAGGGGCCATGCGCGCCTGAATCCTGCACCGGCTGGGTGGCACCGGGGTGAGAGGGAGGTCACTGCACCGCAGCACACAGCCCATAAAACACTGAGAGTAGTGGGGGAGAGGGACGAGAGAATAGGCCTCAAATACACACTAACCCAGGACTGCAGGGCAGTGGGGGTGATCAAATCACACTTGAGGTCCAAGCATGCACAGGCATACCCATAACATCCTGCATATGTTGAGTCAGGCTACCAGCAAAGCCATAGGTTAATGCATAAAACATCAGTACGAAGCTGAGAGCTGATAAGCTTATCTCAAATTTTATAAGGACGAGCCTTCTGTAGACACTTCCCCCCACCATGAAAAATCACACCATCCTCACTGTTAAAAGGAAAGTTTCCACTTCTGTTCGCATTAATGCTGAATTTATTGCAAGTGCTTTGACAAGATTACAAAAGAGAAGCAAGTCAGCCACGTGTAGAGCAAAAGTGTTCATCCAATGTCTGTTCTCTGAAGTTCATCCACCTACTTGCCTATAAATTCTACCATTTCTGTTTTCACCCTAATCATCCATCATTCCACATCTTCCTTGAGTATTAACAGTGGATTGTGGGATAAATTTACCAGAGCTAGTCTTGGTGAATTTACAGAATAAAATTACAGGAAACATAAAGTGTTTCTTGTTTCTTTTTATTGCTCTTCTTCAAAGGAAATCACTTTATTTCCTATTTAATATCCAGTATATCTACAGCGTTGTGCTGGAGCATGAGCACTTCTCTGCAGCAATTTGGGATTAACTGCTCAGAGGGCAACATACAGTATGTTCGATTGTTGGCAGTGATGACAGTATTCATTTTCTTCCTCTGCCCACACAGAGATTTGAATGGCCAACCCTTTGTCTAGAATCCCATTTTTTAACCTTTAAAGTACCATTCACACTGACTGGCAATTTTAGATGACATAGCCTATTGTATATTCAGATTCACAAATTTCCATTATGTATGCCTTGAAAAGGATAATTCTTCAGTTTACTGAAGTATATTTCCATGAGGAATAAGTGTTTTTCTTGAAAGTAAAATTCAAATGCAGGACATGCAACAATCAGCATCTGCCATCATGTCTTCACATAGAAAAATAAACACTGCTAAAATGATAAAGAACTGTTGTGCAATCAACTGCATGAGCGGTTAAAAAGAAAAAAAAAGACATTTTTTTCACTGCTAAAAGCTAAAGAGAAGAGAAGCAACATGAAGCAATACTTTCTGAGGGGCTTTCTGAATGAAACAAGTAATACAGTCAAAATATTTTTACAAACCTGTCCACAGATAACCAAAAGACCTTTTGACAACCCTGCGATTTGAATCAGGAAGACAAATCTTTCTTTAAAAAAAGATCCAGTTGTGTATACGTCTTCAGCCACCTGTTTATTTGTGAGTCTGCAAACAGTTTAGACCTGTAAATCTGGATATGCCACCTACAGGCAAGGAAAGTCAAAGTTTGTACAATTTTGACACTTGTGCCACCTGCAGGAAATGAGTGTTATGTTATGTTTTATCACATACAGGCACATGCTGAACTTGTAGGGGTATTATTAGTCTGACAACGTCTAAACAGCCCACCCTGTTGATAATCTGCAGCCTGCCAAATGTGAATGAGCGACTTTGTGACTGAGTTACGAGTTAGTTGCATGAGGTGCTTCCACACAAAATAAAAATTCTCAAGTATGAGAATGAAAAAACTGAAGTTAAGAACAGTACTTGAACAAACGAATTTCGTTTTCTGAGAAAATCGAGCACTGATTGATGCATTATAAAACCAAATGACAGCACCAGTATCACATAGTAAAACAAACATTCACCGGCTCAAGTGTTTTGGAAAATATGATGCTTTGTACGGTTTTACCCATAAAAACCTTTGAGGAACATCTCACGCACTTCTGTTTATGTAGGTGCTGCCTTATAATACTTTTGTGTTAGGTCAGCTCTGTTTTTCTCTTTCCTTTGTGATATCCTTCCTTCCCTCTCTTGTTCCCCTTTTTCTCCCCCTTAGCCTGGTCCTGACTCCCTGGTTCCTGGGGCCTGGCCAAGGCGTGTGTCCCTCGAGGAGCCAGAGAGGAGATGGAGAGAGGGGGCAGCAAGGGGGTGCAGCAGAGAGCGGCTCCAAAACCACAGCTGCAGCAGCCTCTCCTTTTCTCTCCTCTCCTCTCCTCTCCTCTCCTCAGCTCTCCTCTCCTCTCCTCTCCTCTCATCTCTTCTCCTCTCCTCTCCTCTCCTCTCTTCTCCTCTCTTCTCCTCTCTTCTCCTCTCCTCTCCTCTCCTCTCCTCTCCTCTGCACTCCTCTCCTCTCTTCTCCTCTCCTCTCCACTCCTCTCCTTTCCACTCCTCTCCTCTAATACCTCCCCTCCTTGCCTGGCACACTCCCCAGCTCTGCCATTAATCAGAGGAGAAGGGTATTTTATAGTGCATGTGTGTTTGTGTGAGAAAAGGGAGAGATGCTGACTGTGTGAGTGTTTGTGTGTATCTCTGTGTGTGCTGATAGAGAGCTGGATGGGTCGGTAGTGATGGTATGGAGACCAGGATCTCACAACAAAGCTGGAGAGTTCACCCAGAGAACAAAAGGGGGAGGGAGGGAGGTTGACAGACATAAAGCCTGGTGTGCAGATTGGGACTGCCAGTGACTAAAAGGAAGAGGTAGACAGATGATCTGCAGAAGTTTTTAGCATCTCATGCTGAGACCAGGATATCTAAAGATGGCCCAAACCTTATTTGTAATTACAGTAACTAAAATCCCTCGGATTGAGGTTCTTGGGACATTTTTGAAAAATGCTGCAACTGCACCTGCAGACAAATGTAAATTAAGCACGCTGTAAACAGTTCCAAGACCTGACATGTTAAGAAATCACAAATCATTTGATATGGACATCCTTCAGCTCCTGATTATCCAGGTGGGAGTGAAATCTAAAAAAAAAGATAAAATTTCCAACCTGCTCTGCTATCACCCCCCAATGGGCCTCCCAGAGTGCTTTTCTGCTGACATCACTGCACAGAGACCTGGCAAGCCAATCTCTCCTCTGCTCTACCATTCCCCTTTCCCTGCTTCCTGCCCTGATGATGTCACACACCATATGGTTTTCAGCAGTATCAAGCCGGAAAAGAGATTTAGTCAGTGGAGAGGAGAAGGAGAGAAAAGGAGGAGGGCTGGAACGGGGCGCAGGTCGGACACAGAAAACAAAAGGTTCGCCCCCCCCCCCCCCCCCCTTCTTGTGTGTGTACTGTGAGTGGAAGGTGGGGGGGGGGAAGGGGGGGGGGGGGTGAGGGGGTGAGAGGGGAATGGCTGCACTGTGTGAGGCTAATGAGGAGAGACCAGGGAGCAGAGACCATGCATCGGACAGCCATGTGCGCCGCAGACGCCCATTGGACTGGCTTACACACAAACACCCACATACACAGAGATACACTTGAACAGAGATATTGATACCCACACTGGAGTGCAGGGAGAGGCAGGATTAAGCTAACGATGATGGTAAATAAGGTTCATGTGTGCACTGATTGAGCTGCCCTGGTTCAATATCCATTAAATATTCTACGTGATAAAGACTTACGTTGTTGTCTCAGTCCATGTTAACGCAGGTGTTTGAGCTTTGATCTAATGAGAGTGTTGGAGTCAAGATAAAAGTTCATTCTTGACCTTGGAAACACTGACAGAATAATCTTTTCATTTTGTAGCTGTTTTGGAGCTTTCAGTTGTATCACACGATCTTCCTTAATCCTCTCATTTCCTTATTTTTCTTGAAGTGCTCAGAAAATGGACATTTGAACATCCATAATTCCATTACAACTGGGCTAACGCTGTGGAAGATTGTGCGATTTGATTGAAATGTCCAGAATTGAGGTTCCCTGGTGGTAAAGGGGTTGAGGCGCCAACCATGAACGTCATCATTTGGCATCCAGGTAGCGACCTTTGTTGCATATCATTCCCATCATCTCCTGTCATCCCTCCACTGTTCTATAACAAATCAACTGCATAAAATGCTTAAAAAAAACCCGAAAAAAGCTCCAGAACAGCTACTAAATGGAGAAAGTGAGCTGTCAGCTTCTTGTAGTCTTTTGATACGTAGCTACTGGCACAAAGAATGTGCCCTTCTCTTTCTGTTATTAAAAGTCAACCTTTTCATTTAAAATCTGATACTATTTTGCACTCAATATTTTAACACAATTAAATGAGATAGTTGTTTCAGCTATCTTGCCTTCATCAGCATGGTATATAAGGAGATTCAGCTCATTTTAACCATTGATGTTTTAAGAGTAAATTTTGCACTGTGTTGTAAAAAATATATTTTGTAAAAGGTGGAGGAGCTGCAACTAATGAACTATATTGAATTTTTGGTGAAATGAAACAGAAAAAAGCAGGAAATACTTGCGACTGAGAAACTGGAAATAGTGAATGTTTGGCCTTTTTGCTTGAAAATTTGACTGAAATGATAAAAATCAGTTATCAGAATTGTTGTTTTTCAGTCAATCCACTTATTTTGTCTTGTTTTTTAAGTTTTATATTATTTGTAATGTATATGTCTCTTCTAAAATCACATGGCTAATTGATGAACTGTAGACAGTGAAACCAGAAACAACCTCATATACCACAATGATGAAGGCAAGATAGCATAGAATGTCAGAGGAATAAAACATGGTTAATAAACTTTTACAGACTGGTCTGTCTTCTCATAACAAAAAAAAAATATTTTGCATTCATACAGATTTCTCTTTGAGAAAACAAATCAAGTATTTCTGCTCTGGCTCTAATCGTGGCACGATAATTGTCCATCACCAGCAGATGGGCGAGCTAGAAAAGCGACCAAATGCACAGAGCAGCTCTGCTCATTCAAATGACATGCCTTGCACGCCTGTGCTCTAAAGCTGTCGCACAACTGCTCATTACAATGAATTAAGAGAGGTCTGTGTGTAAATGTTGAGCCTACCATTCAATTTTTGGTGGGGAAGGGAATCTGAAGCTGGAGGGGGGTGTGTCTGGTATGGTGGGGCGGTCACATCTGGAGATATGTGTGGCCATGTCCACTGGAAAGAAATAGAGAAAGAGAGAAAGGAGAGAAGGATGATTGATGAGAATGAAAGAAAGAAGTTGAGGAAAGCGAGACATTGCACTCAGATGGCGATGGTGTCTGTTTTAAGGTGTTGAGATTACTTTTAGACTGTCCTGTCTATTGTCTCTCTGCTGCCAGGCAGAAATGGAGCAATAACAAGGTGATTGGAATATTTGTCACTCAGAACCCAAATTGAAACAAGGTTTTTACAGGCCTCAGAGACATGGTGACCCTGCAACATGTCGGCTCACAGATGTCTGTAAAAAAAGCGTATTCATTGCATTTCCATATTCAACCCACCAAGCTTCTGCAAGATATATGTCATATGTAAAAACCTGCAACGCTAACACTTGGAGAAACGGTGGGAAAGGTGTGTGATTTAGAGAGTGACAGCAGACTGTTAAGGGATTTAGCCGCTCAGCCTGCCTTATCTCCAGCTCCAGTGTTGGTCTTTGGGGGCAGTCGACATGCACAGCTTTTCTTTGGGATGGGCTCCCCGGGTTGTGTTTTTGGGGCTCAGTTCTAGCTCAGCTTTAATTGAATCATTGCTTACAACTAGCAATTTTGCAGGCTTTTTTTTCAGTTCATTAAAAGTTCAGCATTTCAGGTTTGCTGTGCTCCAGATTACGGTATGTTAAATTGTGTTTTGACAAGCTGAAGTTTAATGTTCAGCGCAGGCCTCTGGAGGCTGATTGATTAGTGAGATAAAAGTCTGTCTGGGAAGACAACTGCTGTACACAGAGACACGCACACTCACACACACACACACACACACACACACACACACACACACACAGATTAGTTTCTGTAGTATCTCACTTTTTAAATCTTCCTTCCTCTCAAATAAGGTTACATGTTAACCATATCAAAAACATTTTATTTGCCTTTAACTCTGTCAGTCTCACTTGGATGCCAGTGTTCACTCTCAGTCCAAATATCAATAGCTATGGGCCTTATGTGTTTAAATATTGGTTCAAGGTACATGTGTGCATCAAAAAGTTTGGTTTTGTCCCATTATTCTTAATGAGGGAAGAGGCTGTAAAGTGTTAATTGAATATGTTGCCTGTGTTAATTATTGGTTATGGTGCTGTTGTAAACAAATCACAATCTAGGTTTTGACCTTTGCCTCCTATGAAGTCAGAAAGATTTGGCGGCACTTGGAAGTTTCTATATGTATGCACCTCAGCTATTTTAGTCTATTCTGCACACACGACATCTAGTGCATGTGTGGAATCTTCCTGAGGTTTCCTCCATTTTTTCCACTTTTTTTCCATATCCGAATTGAGGGTCTAAGGATTGTAAGTGTCATATGCTGTACAGATTGTAAAACTCCTTGAGGCAAATGTATGATTTATGATATCAGGGTGTATAAATAAAATTGACTTGACCTGACTTGAAAGGTTACTGACATGGTTTGACTTGAGTCAAACCTGACTGTTACTTTGAGTAAAAGTTTGCTTTTGCTTGTGTTATTTATTGGTTATGGGGCTGCTATTAGCCCATAGTTACTGCCAGCTACACCTAAAAAAGACAGATTTCATTGATTAGTTGAATTGCTGATCTGTCATGAGCTACTATATTTTATATCTTATGAAAAAAAAAAAGCATTTTGTAACAAAACTTTTCATACCCAGAGACAATACATCATTATTCTTGAATGCAATTATTCCTGGGTTATCCTGAAAAAGAAAATGTGCAATACATCCACATTTGAGGCTAATAAGAGACTTTAAGAGTCAGATAAATGCAAATGCAAAATACTGTTTTTGGTTAAATAGATGTGTACATTAACACAGATATAAATCAAGCTTTGTAAAAAGACATAACCAACCTGACAAGCAGCATATGACATCGCTTATCTTTCCTTTGGTGGAAAAAAACTATTTTTGAGCATGAATCGAAACCTGCTGTCACATCCTTGATAGAACACAATTATTCTCTTACACAGTGCTGCCTACCTCTGTCTGTGAGGTTATCAACAGTTCATCAAGGGAACATGGAAGTGAGAGACAATACCTTCCTCCACTTCACCAGGCTGCTGGTGGTGGTGCAGATCACTTCAATGACACACCAGCACCTTGGACTCGGATCAGCCTCAAGAGGAAGAGGGTCTGCTTTATGAGATTGTCAGCTGCTATTGTGATCAAAACAAACACGCACAGGCCACAGTCTGGTAAGTGTTTCACTGGATCACATCTTCTGTCTGCTAATGACCTCAATGATGGTGAAATAATTAGTTTCATCAATTTCAATCTGCGGTCTTTCAAACACCTCAGGATGCTTATGGAAAAACTTGAAGTTGTTGAATAAGTTGAATAATAACAGAAAGGCCTGACTGACATAATACACCCAAATACAGCAGATTAAATCTAGGTTAGAATTCCAGTTTATTGAAAGTTAATGACTCCTGATAACTACAGTGTAAAAAAAAAAAAAAAAAAAAAAAAAAAAAATACAAAAATGTACTTTTTCAGAGACACTGAAATCACAATGCTTCAGTGTGGAGTCACTTCACTTCTATTTTCTGGAGATGTTTCCTCCTTTTCATCAAATTTATTGAGATAATCATGCAACACAAACCTCAATTGCTGGTTGTGATAAAATCTGTTCTGAAAAGACCAAAAGTCTGACATACATGGTGTTAAAATTACATATTTTCTTTTGCATGACAGGTTGTCTTAAAAATGCTTTATAGCCAATCTAAGCCTTTTTTGTACTTGAGTACAATTTTGAGGTACTTTTCTGAAGTATTTCCAATTTAAGTTGCTTGATACTTACTCTACTACACTTATCTGGCAGTTACAGTTACTTTAGAATTTTACACTCAAAAACACGTAATCAACCTATAAAATATGATCCATTGTTATAGATTTAACTACCAAAAACTAAAAATTATCTCCACGTCGACCAGCTGCAACATCACAGTGCTTACATGGTAATGTTTTCTTTTAATAATATAACATTATAATGCTCACAGGGACCATTCTTTATAATGAGTACTTTTTGATACTTTAAATACATTTTCTTTCTTCCCAATACTTTTGTATTTTTTATAGTGTGGTATTGCTACTTTTACTAAAGTAAAATATCTGTAAACTTTTTTCACCACTGTAAATTTTATTGTAAATATGAAGGTGATTTATCACTAAAGTCTACCTCACCTGAACTGATTTTACTTACCTTTGATCTGCAGGGAGTTCACAAGCCTTTTCATGCTGACATAAATCGTTATGAGGCAGGTTTGCAGCATAAAAACCTAATCAGTATCATTGCTGTATGGGTTGCTTTGTGTTTTTAGTGCTCACACATTAGATTTAATAGCTTTCCTACCTTTTTATTTGCTCCCAAATCACTGCACAGCATGTCCCCCCCTTGATTAAACCAATGGGACTCGCTGCCGCTCAGTGCGCCGTTGGGTGTCGCTGTGCGCGTAAAGTCTCCGCCGGCAGGTTTGGTCCGACCGGACCCCAACACAGTCTGAAGTGTCAGATAGTCTTCTTAACGTGTGAGAAATTTGGTGTATGGAAGAGGACGAAAGAGGGGAAAACCGGCAGAGATAGAGGGCTGCAAAATTACGCGGAAGAGCAGTTTTTGAGAGAACAACACTCGGGGGGAATCAGCGGAGGTCTTAATGAGGGAATGCCGAAAAGGAGAGCAGACATACGGCCAGAGCACCAGACATGAGTCCGAGGTAAGCGCTAGATACGGCAGAGAGGCAGTGATGGCATCCACACAGACGTGGGATCATACACACTCAGAATGAGCAGCTTTTAGAGGACTACGGTGATAAATTCATCCACTGTGCCTCGTGTCTTCGCCTTTTTGAGCCAATAGTCCTGATGTAGCGTTCACAGACAATGCCTGAACATCTGGATCGCCATGTCCGGCCTAAAGCTTATCTGATGTAACTTCGGCTATATTTAGCTATATTTTAATTCTATTTTTAAATGTATAATATTGATAGATGCATATTTAAATCATCCAAAACACTGGGAATCTTGAGAAGAGGGATTTCATAACAAAATATGTAGGTGTGAAGTAAGAAATAAACTTACAATTTATAAAAGTCCCATGAAACAAAATGTTTTAATATTTTATTGTTCCATTGAATAGTCTGGAAAAGGGAAAATATTAAAAGAAGATGTTGGGAAGCAAGTTCTTTTTAAAGACAAAACAATCTGGGGTTATTTTACAGCTGCGTTTTTTATTATTTATCACAAAGATATTTTGTCATCAATCATGAAAAAAGTTAAGTAGTTTTTAAGTAGGTGCGGATGTTTATTCAATTTAATTAGAAATGGCCTTTATGGACCTGTGTTGCTATTATTTAGAGAACTCTAATCTGCCCATTTACAATATAAAGTTAGTAATGCTGTCTGGTTCAATCATGTGCAGGTGATGAGTGAGAGAGCTTTTTACTGCACAGGTGTTTTACCTGAGAGAGAGACACACACACACACACAGGGGGAGAGAGAGAGAGAGAGGGAGAGAGAGAGAGAGAGAGAGAGAGGGAAGGAGAGAGACAGAGATAGAGAGGGAGAGAGCGAGCGAGAGAGATAGAGAGAGAGAGAGAGAGCGCGGTTTTGAAGTGTTCAAAGTGGTTTTTCAAACACCCTATTAGTTTCCACTTTGCTAATTGGATTGTTCTATAAGTGAAGCTGGGGGGGCCTCTACAAATATTCTCAGTGGAGGTCTAGCAGAAAGTCAGAGGCACCTTTATTCAACTAGGCGACTATTTCATTGATTTCCCTTAATTAAAAGCAGTTACAAACTGTTAAAGTTATTTCCTAAATCTCATGAAAAAGCAAACATAAATTGTGACTGGTTTTGATTTAATTTGGGCCTCAGGGACTAAATAAAATCAAAAGAAGGCGGTGGTTTTGGAGGGAGTCCTATTGAAGGTCCTTGACATGAAAAGTTTCAACAACCCTTCATGTAATGAAGTAGTTATTTCCATCATCAAACTCCTCTCCGGAGCGCAAGTAGGCTGCGCAACAACAAATATGCAACAATATATACGTTTGTATACAATAGCTGCCTGTCTCTTTAAGGCGATGTGTTGAGAAGTTCAAGTCGGGGTCACTTGAAGTTCCTGCCCTCGATTTTACCTTTTAGTTTTATTATAGACTGACATCACACGGGGCGCTAAAACACTTAAGGCGCATAGAGGCTCCATTATCATCCCGGTGCGCGTTATTGCTCCGACTCAAAAATAGCTAAGGAAATTACTAGAAAAAAAAAAAAAATAGGAGGAAACTGATGCTGGTCTAAGCACGTATTTTTTTTTTATAGGAGGGGATGAGAAAGAGGGGAGAGGAGGGGCAGAGAGACAGCGAGAAAGAGGGAGAGGGAGAAAAGTGGGTGGGAGGACGGACCTAAGGAGCGACAAGAAATTCATATCAATTAATAATCATAAAAAAAGAGCTGGCAGACGTGCTCGGAAAACTGGCATGGTTTTTTGGAGGCTGGCAGTTCAAAGCTGAAACGTCAGATATGACTCCCAGAGACTGCTGAGATGATCATTAAGGGAGACTTAGATCGGATGGCAGAAGACATCGGGCATGCAGGTAAGAGCTGATATGCTGCTGCTGCTGCTGCTGCACAGAGCACAACAGAGGGAGGATGACATTTAGATTTTTATAAATGAAAATGTGCAGTGTGTGCTGTCAAAGAGGAAAGCTGATTTTCTTTAATCGCTGAAATATCGGTGCAGCGTTTCACCTCTTTTTAAATGTAAGTTTTATTTTAAAATCGACAAGAATAGACTCCGCTTATTTTTATTTTTTCACGTGATCTTTAATTCTATTTTTTCTTGATGAAATATAATACATAGATATTTCAATTCATTTTTAAAATGGCTCATTATCAGCCTGATGTAATGGAGAATTTTGCTTCCAAAATCAGTAAAAACGTATCAAAAAAGTGTTGCACTCAGCAAAAACACATTTTTTGAACATGATTTATTTTTTTCAGTTCAAATTTTTATAACATTTTCATGTTTTCTGAGACCAGATTTACTGTAAAAGTTAAAGGGAACATCGACATCTGTTGAAAGGGAACTTCAACCTCTTCAGTAATAAATTTTAGTAGGAAGCTACACAGCAAAAAAATCGTGAACTCCCTGTTGTGTTGGACATATAAAATAGGCCTACCACTGTGTGTGTGTGTGATAATGTCACCGTACCACAGAAGAATATGAATATTTTTTTGTGGGATTTTTAGTTTGGACGGTTTAGGGGTTTGAATTTTATGACAGCCGACAGAGATGCTTCTTAGCAGTACTGCTGACAGGTCTGTAGACGGGTATAAGAAACAGCTGTCTGGTACACCTTGCTTAGTTGAAAACGCTCTGGTTCTGGAGGTGATTTAGGGCTCTTTGGCTTGAGATGACGAGAGGTAAAAGGATGAGGCGCTGCAGCTCAGGGGGAGAGAGATGGTTTCACTCGTGATTTCGCTTTACTGTGCAATATACGTGAGGAGCAGAAGAAAGCTGATTACAGAGGGTACGAGACCTCTCCACGACACACACATCAGCAGAGAAACGTTATTATTTGCATGCAAAATGCGACTGAAAGTTCTCAGAAAAATCTCGCTCGTCACAAAAACATGACATTTAATAGTAAAGTTAGTTTAAAACAAATTGCATGTCATGAAAACGTAACCAGACGCCAGTGCATAGAAAATTATATTCGAAAGAAGATGCAATTAAAATATATTAAAATCGATTCTGATTAATAATCTGCTGTACGATCTGCACGACATGAATTAATTGTAATGAAAAAAAATGACAATATAGCTTTTTAATATTTAAGTAGAATAAGAGTTGGCTGATCATAATATTATGTTAATATGATTGTTAATGAGCTTTTGTAAACTCATGATTAAGAAGCTTTGTTACTCTCGTAACTCAGACAGTATTTTATGGTTTTTTAGATGCGCAATTACAGCAATCAAAGAGGAAACTGATTTGCTGACAGGACTGAAACTCAACTTATTAACCTCTCATGAGTGCAAATGCTCGATCTGCGCTTCAGGATGCAGTTTTTCTAACTTAAGAGTAAAACAGACACACTGCTATTTCATGCATGTAAAGCTTCTCCAGCCTGTATTTGCCTCTTGTGAGCCACAAAAATAACAAAGAGTAAATTAGTCGACATAAAGTCATATAAAACTACAGTAAAACATTTCTTCTTGCAAATTTATACTCATCTTGTATTGCAGTGTTGTCTCATGAATTGAAGTGGAGTATGTATGATCATGGTAAAATGGGTTCTAAAATAAACAAGGCTATGAGTATGGGCAGCAAATTGAAATGAAAGAAAATAAAACGTCAACACAACGTTTAAAGCAGATGTCTGGAGTGTTTATGTGACTGAGGCTGAATGTAGAGGTAGGAAGTTTAGTCTTCCGATTCACCCCAAACCACAAAAGTGACAAAACAGACAAAACACAGGGACGATGAATATTAATCTAATGCAAAGAACTTAATGCCATCATCGTAAACTACATCATCATCATCTAAGTTTCCCCAGCATGTTGACGGGCCATTAAAAAGAATCAGCTATCAGATGAAAACAGCCATGCATCCCAGAGGGACTCGAGTAACTGTCTCTCAGGCGACTGTGCTCTGTGCAACTGAGGAAAAAGATTTAATTTAGCATATTTTAACATAACAAACCAACAAAACAAGCTTCAAGTGTGTTTAAAGGTGTGTTCTCTGGCTAAATATCACTGCAGTCATAAATGGTTTCTAACAGGATGCAGTTTACTCATGCCTTCTAGATCAAGAGTTTTATAAAACATGTTTTACTATGGGATTTTTCTTTTTGTCAGTAGGCTGAATCAAACAGAGAGTTACAGATATTTTTAAAAGGCAAGTTGTGGCCTCTCATAACACTGATTCTCATCACAGCGAGAGAAGACATACCCGTATTGTAAAGGTGGGAAACCCACAGCAGCAACCTTGACTGTTGTTACCACAAGATGTTACGAAAATTTATTTGCTGTTTGCGCAGTAGTTTGCAGGTGCACAGTAGTCTTTTTTAAATATATTTATTTTCTTTTGTCACAAAAGCTTTTATAAAATTTGCAAAAATATTTTAAATGTGGATTCAAACTGACTCATATGCTCAACAATTTTTTAAAAAATTTGTCATAAATTAATACATGCAATTGGCTTAATTTTCTGTAAAGCTTATGATGCAGTTGAGCTCTGTCATATCCTACGGCGCTGTAGACTGCATACAGACGAGAATGTACAAAAAGAGTGTGCGTGTGAGTACACAATGTGTCACTATGTTCCACACAATAACCAGTAACAGTAAGATGAATACCCCTTAATGCAGTAGAGACTCAGCGAAAGTTCAGTACGTTATGGAAAGTGCTCGGCCTATTCTTCGTATCACCCTGAGTTCTAAACACGTTTGATCTGACCGGCGTTGAAATTTATAGTAAAATATGACCGTTTAGTAACCAAAGCCAGACAGAAACCAGAAGTGGAAACACTTTAGATGACAACTGGGGACATGATGGAGCGTAAACTCACCTAAACCTGCCATACCCACATTTTTATTCATAGTCTTTTACTCTCCTTTCTTTCTTTTTTTAATATTTATGACCAAGCAAGAAGTAATAAATAGTCATAAAGTCATACTTTGGGAGTGATATGAGGATAGCACCTTTGAGAATAGAAATCTTGAATACTTTTATGTCAGTTAATTTATTAAAAAGATATTTTTTCTTTCATATTGATGAGTCTTGGCCATGTGATCACCACCAACCATACTTATTCTGACTTTTCATTTTCCACTTCAACAGTGATGGCAAACTTTTGATTTTATACGCCTGATGCTGAGCATGCATGATCAGATTTACACCGCTTAAAATTGTACTCCGGAGTGACTTTTCAGTTTTAGCAATAGATAGCAAAAAAAATCGTACTTTCCTGTTCTTGTGCTGAGCACGTACACTGAATGAAATAAACAAGAAGTGAATGAGCTGGTGTCAGGAAGACCATGATCAGACAGATGACATGATATTTATTTAGTTGCTTGTTTCCCATCAGTGAGACTAAGCCCTCAGGGACAGTTTGAGACGTTTAATCTCATAAGTAAACTATCCTCAGATGCCACAGATTGAACAATACATCGTGTTTCATGCGTGCAGCTGATACAGTTTATTTTAGGCTTGATGGAACAATTAGTGTTGATATTTGAGTGTGCATGAATGTGTGTGTGTATGTGTGTGTGTGTGTGTGTGTGTGTGTGTGTGTGTTTGCGTGTGGATCCCTTGAGCCATCTCAACGTAAAGTTTTGAACCATCTTATGTTGATTTACATCCTGTGCGTTAAGTGTTCCTTATATGACTGGGCAGAATGGGAGCCGAAAGACCTATCTTTTTTTGGATGTGTCCTTTCCCCCGCAGGTTTATACCTGCTGTTCATCATGCTTGTGAAACATTCATCCCTTACTTTGTTTAAAACTTTGCGTACCGCTTGTGGAATACTTTATCAGGAAGCCAGCAGTTACAAAATATAGATCTGTGGTTCTCAGAGTTTTGTTCTTTTTTTCATTTTGCTTTGCTGCAGAGGAAGTGAACGCGTAGACTTGAATTTCTGATAATGAGAAAACCATTGCAACCGCTCACCTTTACAAAAGTTCACTTTCACTGAGTGGCCTCTGTGTGCACTTCCCACACATAAGCTCTGCACTCTTTACTTGTTCCATTGAGTAGAATCTATAAATTAAACATCACTACTTAAATATTTAAATCTTGTATTACAAATTAATTAGGAATCAGGAAATAATAATCCTGATATTAAGATTTTGCGTGAAAAATTAATTAAAATAAAATGAAGTTTTCCACTTGACTGTGGATTTTTTCAACAAATCATTATTTTTTGTTTTAATATTTATTGTCATGCAGATATCAACTATTTTAGTTTCCATACTACTCCTACAATTTTCTTTAACACCTTCTTTTTCTGATGAGTTGCCAATCATACATTTTGGCATTGAAATCTCTCCAGTATATTCTAACATGCCTGATGTGTGAATCACAGCTGCTCTTGGATTCCTTTTATCAAAAGCACTAATAGTCATTCTTGTATTGCAGAAATTGCACATTGATTGTGTTTT
The DNA here is from genome assembly GCF_910596095.1 of Thunnus maccoyii. Lineage (NCBI taxonomy): Eukaryota > Metazoa > Chordata > Actinopteri > Scombriformes > Scombridae > Thunnus > Thunnus maccoyii. The sequence continues at coordinate 23,143,432 of NC_056538.1, forward strand.
TATATTCTGAAATGCTGACTGCTGCATGACATTTTACAGATATCTGTTGTTGCAGGTGGCGGACTGAAGACGATGCTGGATGCCATGGAAGTTCCAAGTCATGCTAGGGATCTCCTCCTGCAGCTCAACAGCCAGCGCACCAAGGGCTTCCTCTGTGATGTTATTATTGTGGTGCAGAACGCCCTCTTCAGAGCTCACAAGAACATTCTTGCTGCCAGCAGCCTCTACTTGAAGTCACTGGTGGTCCATGACAATCTCATCAACCTCGACCACGAGATGGTGAGTCCAGGGGTCTTCAGGGTCATTCTGGACTACATCTACACAGGCCGCCTTAGTGATGGAGACCCCACTTCTCCCAGTGAACCCAATCTAGGGGCTGTTTTGGCAGCAGCCAGTTACCTACAGCTGCTTGACTTAGTGGCTTTGTGCAAAAAGAAGCTGAAAAGAAATGGCAAGTACCCTCCCCGCCCAGGTCCTGCATTTCTGCCCTATGCAAAGATGGGGCCCAATAGTATGGGTGGCAGGTATAGGGTTTCTACTCCTGTCATCCAGTCCTGCCCTCCAGGAGGAATTATGAATAGCCATACACCCCGGGGAGCACCACTAGAGGAGCTAGTTCCCCATCGACTAGCCATCCATGCTGGGGAGCTGTATGCTCCCACCTCCACCCAGGGCTCTCAGGTGTTCCCGTCCGTGCACCCAGCTCTGCCTGCCCAGCTAGGCCTGCACTCAGCCCTTCCTGAGAGAAACTGCTCCCCCAACTATGGCCTTGATCTCTCCAAGAAAAGCCCCAACTCCCAGTCTCAGCACACACCCTCTCAATCCCATCTGGCAAACACTCACAATAATGAGGAGCGAGACGGGACGTTGAGCGGCCGTACCAGTCCCATGCAGGGGACGAATGGGAGGGCCTTCCCCTCAGAAAAGGAGTCAACAGACCACGTAGGCTCCCTCACTCCTCCACCTTTTCCCCATCTCAACCAGCCACTTGGCCCCCACCTCCCCCACCTGCATCGCTCAGGCTCCCAGGGCACAGACCGCTATCCATGCCCCCCCAGCCCCGACACCCCCACAGAAGGCGGGGAGGGTGGCAGAGAGATGGGCAACATCTACCGCTGGGTGAAACATGAGCCACTGTCATACACAGCTGAAGATGAAGATGAAGATGAGGATGAAGAGGAAGGGGGTGAAAATGGAGACCAGCATCACAACCACCACAAGACCGGGGAGGAGAGTGAGGGAGCTGACGACAAGAGCGGGTCAGGCACAGAGGAGACAGGCAGTAGTGAAGGCCGCCCGTCCCCTACCGGACCAATGGGGAGGTTCCACATGCCGTATGAACCAGAGAGCTTTGGGGACAATCTGTATGTCTGCATTCCCTGTGACAAAGGCTTCCCAAGCTCTGAGCAGCTCAATGCACATGTGGAGACACACACAGAAGAAGAGCTGTATGGCAACTCTGGTGGGGAGATGGGAAACAGCAATAACAGCAACACCAAAAACATCAGCAGTAATACAAATGGTTATGGGAGCATGAACAGCAGCAATAGTTTGAACAGTCTGTCCCACCTGGAGCCAAAGTCCAGTCAGAACCTGAATGTGGAGATGATCCGACCCTACCGCTGTTCCAGCTGTGAGAAGTCCTACAAAGATCCAGCCACTTTGCGCCAGCATGAGAAAACCCACTGGCTGACACGGCCTTACCCCTGCAGCATCTGTGGCAAGAAGTTCACACAGCGTGGTACCATGACGCGCCACATGCGGAGCCACCTGGGCCTTAAGCCTTTTGCCTGCGACTCCTGTGGCATGCGCTTCACCCGCCAGTACCGCCTCACCGAGCACATGCGCATCCACTCTGGGGAGAAGCCCTATGAATGTCAGGTGTGCGGAGGAAAGTTTGCCCAGCAGCGCAACCTCATCAGCCACATGAAGATGCACAGCAGTGGAGGGACTGCAGGGGGCCTGACCACAGATGGGAAACTGAAGCTGGACTTTGCAGAGGGCATCTATCCTCTGAGTAAATACACAGCAGAGCATCTGGGGCTGAAGCAAGAGAAGGCCAATGAGCTTCTCATCCAGGCCCAGCAGCAGTTGGTAGCTGATGCAAAGGCCATGGAGAGCCTCTACCCACTGTCCAAACTGGCCTCGGAGCACCTGGGCCTCACCCACGACAAGATGGATGTCCTGGGCCAACCCCTGCCCCCTCCCCCACAGGCCCTCTCTGAAGGCCGCACCATCGACCGCTACTCACCCAGCTAAGACCACATGACCTGTGTAAATGGCAATCACCAATAGATCTGTGTGCACACACAACTTGCAGTATTCTAAAGCCATTCACCTCAACTCAATATCTCCTCTGCACCTCAGACTCAGGCCAAAAGGAATTAGTCTGCTAATGCACACCAAAATGTGTAGACTTTAAGTGCCTTTCTATGCATCTAATGTATCTTAAAATCCTCCTTCATAAAGGAGCACTGTGCTATTCCGTGACCAAGGGACACTCACTCGAAGAAGTACAGTATTTATGTACAGTGTAAGCAAACAAACATTTTTTAAAAATTCCAGCCATTGAGCCAAAGCAAGAAATTGAAAACCAAAATGAAATTGTTTTATTTATTTTTGTATTATGATGAAATCCAAAAAGAAACTGTTGCAAGGAAACGTTGCAATCAGACCCTAAACCTGTGTACTATAAAGTATCATCTGTGTACAAAAAAAGAAAAAAAGCACATAAGGACAAGATTCAGGGTTTGTGTCCAGACCTGAGCGGAACTTTTACCAAATGAATAAGCCAACTCTTCTGGACTTTAAAGTAATGGGAGGATTATTTTTCTTTTTTTTTTTCTTTTTTAAAATTTTCTGTTTTTGGGGTACTGGACAATTTATGTATCTCACTCTCCAGCTTCTCCCCATCATGTTCCTGCTTCCCAAGTCGCAAGGAAATGACTGAACGATAAGAACAATTGCCTCAGCATTTCGGTAAAGTCTTCTCTGCTTTATTTTCTCCACATTTTTAAGCAACCCACTCCCCCGCATATTTGTGCAGACAGAACCTCATGCTATTTGACAGTAATGGTAGCTTAATCAGTTTCACACTCAGTGTGTAACCCTTCTTGAGCTAAAACTTCCATTGCATTTTAACTAACATCCTTTAGCTTTCAGTTGTTATTGAGGAACAGCAAGCACAGCCCTGTGATCTCATAACTGGGACATGATTGCACATACCCAACTGATGACACACTAATCCCTGTTCATGATGCATGTAGCTTCATGGTGTAGACGAAGCATGGGTGTTGCCTCTGACATTGTGTAATATTTACAATATGAATGCAGCCGAGCAGAGAGGCAGGGACCAGGTCAGAATCGATTACACAGAAATCTGTCATTTACTGTCAGGAGCAGTTACTCCTTTCACTTGATGATTAATTGTAGAGCGGCAGTAGTCATATGCCACATTGGACGCTGCTCTGTCCCCTGTCCGACCTCTCATTTGACCTCCCTCCCTAGTAGTGTCATGTCTGGGAGCCTTGCTACTGTTGACAGGCCAAAGTGAGGGCTGTACTCAACCCTTTGCCTTAAAAGCGCTCCACTGCACCGCACACACACATATACGCTCCCCCCCCTTCCACACACACATAGCGAGCTGCTAATCTGTCAGTGATATGAACATAAGAAGGGGTTTGTGGGTCTTCCCTGGAAGCCAGCGGGTGAACAGCACGCCCCAGCTGCTGTGCTCCAGTAATCCCTGTGAAATCTCACTTTCTCCTGGACAATTCGCACTGCTCGCCGGCATGATGTCCCATTTCATGCCTGCCATCTTACCCCTCTGATCCACTTATTAACGTCATATCCGAGCCCAGTAACCCTTCCCTGTTGGTATCAAACTCGGAAACAAAGAATGACATATTTCTGTGTTGGCTGACCAGCAGTTCCTCCAGCCTGAAAACAAAAGAGCACTTAAAGGTTGTGGGTTGAAGGCACATTTTTGTCTTGAAATGTTTATTCCAAAGAACATGCTGGCCTTTTCTTTTTTTTCCTTTTTCCACTTTTACTGGTCCTTGATTCAGATTAGAAAATGTCTGACCACTATAGTGCCAATGCCAACCTCAGTGGGTGAATGTGAAGACTAAAGCCATAAATACACTGTGATAGACGTAGTGAATCTTAAAGGCTTAAAAAAAAAAAACAGAGACAATGTGCCTGACTTTTGGGATTGTTTTTTTAAAATGTAACAATAATTTAAGGGCTTCATTTCTGTAGCATATGATCATATCAAACAATGTTGTTTCCTGTCACTTACTTTTCTTTACTTCATTTTGATTTTAACTGAAAGCAGCGCACATGAAACTGGTGCTTACCTCAGGACTGAACCCAGCATGGGGACGCTAAGCTTTAGTAAACCTTTGAATATCAATGTAAACACACACATACACACACACACTTTTAAATTTTTGTTTTTAACAGGGCAATTGTCCTGTGTTAAACCTGTGGTTATTTCTGTGTTTATACATTTCTTGTTACAGTTTTTTTTTTTGGTGGAGAGATAACATGTGATATTAACAATTTTTTGTTTTGTTTTTATTTCTACTATGCGGTATACATTTTCTATTGTGTTGTCCTCAAAGAGGCTTGTGTCGGTCTGACCAATTCCATTCTTATAACATAAGGCAAAGTCATTTTGATAGTATCTTAACTGGCTGTTTGTGAATTTCTGAACCACACTTTAGCAAGCATGGTGGCATTGGTCTTTGGTTTCAACTACCATAAAGTCTAAGTGACACGTGTAATGTTTTGAAATGCCTCTGTTTGTGCACAAGACATGAGGCATTATCAGTACTTCCCTAAACAGACAAGCAATTGCTTTGCTGGGCGAGTATGAAATCTAGCCTCATATTGCTTGACCCCTTTTTTCCAAAGGTTAGCGAACTTTCGAACGAGAGTCAGACTGAGGCCGCACATGCACACAAACACACAGGAAGCAAGCTTGTTTTGGACGATGCCTCAAGTTTTGGGACTCTGTTGATAAGCTCTTAAACAAAAACTGAAAAAACATCTGAAATGAAACATTACGGGCAGTGAAAACTTGGTCCACAAGCGTGTGAATACGTGTTAAAAATGTAGGAACAGGCGGATGTCGGTCGTGGGAATTTCAGTCACACTCACCCGCTCTCATTCACTAGTTTTAGTGAAAATCTGTCCCCTTCATTTCCCTGCCTTACACCATTAAAATAACACAAAGTGTTTCCACTGTCACTCCAAATCTGTGCAGGAGGGAAGAGCAAGATAATGCCTGGACATTTCTGTAGGATGTGCACTGTTTGAAATGTGCTTAATTGCATTAATGTGTATGACGGACAGAGAGGGAGGGCTGAGTATCTATAGAAGGGGAAGCGTTTGCTTGTCTGTTTGTGTGTCCCTATGCTATTCGTATGAACGGCTGCTAATGCATGTCCTGGGAATATGGTTGGTGTGAAGGAGAAGAGCTGAGGAGCAGGAAGTGAACTTTTGGCTGGTGTGTTGTGTTGAGCAGGATGTGCCGTGTGTTTCTGCTCAGAGGCAGATAGAGAGACGGAGAATGGGGAGGGAGAGGAGCAGGGAGAGCGCAGCAGGGTGGACGCGAGCCATTGTCTCAGTATGAAAGCCTGTTCATACTTCTAAAACTCTCCATTCAGAAAACAAGTAGACTGTATCTTCTCTTTTCCTTCCCCTTTTTGCTCTTTGGGAATAAACCTCTGCTCAGTATCACGGTGATACGACATTGTGGGCTTTCAAGGGCTGCATGGTGAGGAAGCCATTCAGACATTTTGTTACATGGTGAGGATGTTTTGGATTACAGTTTTTGGCGTCCATATTTTGAACTTTTTTGAAAATTGGGGCAGGGTTGGTCACCGGACCAAGATAGGAAGGGCCTAGAAACTGTAATGTAAATCATAATTATAAAAACTGGCAGTATGTCCTTTGCTCAGTGGTTGACTCAATTAGTAAAATTTGAAAAGTCTTGTTTCAATTTACTGGTGCAGCCACTCAACCCATGGGGCTTTGTGCCATATGCCGTTGTTAAAGTTATTTATTTGACACACCAACCCAGAAGACCTCTCTTCACCACCAGAGTGGTTAAGATGAAGATGTTTTCAAAGTAATAAAATTAGGCATTTATAACAGTTTATTGGTTACGTTAATTAATATAATGAAAACGAATGAATCCATGATGCATAAATGAATAAAAAACACCAACTATAAACTGCGGGTTGATCTTTTTATATTTATTTGTTGTTTTATTTTTCAGGCCATTTCATTCCTCTCTAAATGTTGTTATGGCAACCATCCCAGGCCCGTAACTTTTATAACACTAACAGTATAGAAGTAAAAACGGTCTGGATGAGTTCCAGCAGCACCGTGTAGACCAAAAAAGGGTTTAGGTTTAATGTTAAAAAATGCAAAGCATGCCTTTAAGCTTTATACCAGCGGCAGCAGGCCGAGGTCACCTATGTGACTCTGAATAGTCCTGATCTGCAATCATACCGCGGTTTGACATTTATTGTATTTCACGATGTGTGCCAAAAGGACTGAAGCACTTAGCAGACATCGCAGATGCTCAAAACAAAACTCAGCAACAATCTTTGTAGTTTCCACGGGTTGCGTTGTCAAGCTAAGCTTCTGACCGACTTTTTCTTTGCCTTTTTTATGAGTTATTCTCTGTGTGGCTAATCATAAGAGCACAGTGGAGAAATGCCACTATTGTCCAGTGTACATATTAATTTTTATGAAGTCTCATGTTTAAATGTAAGCTAGAGCCAAATAATATACATAATCAAGCCGTTGAATCCAAAAACTGTTTAGTCAGCTAATACAAATGTGCCTGCAGTTCAGCGAGCGTTTTGCAATAAATTAATCTGCGTGTGTGCATGTGTGCGAGTGTGTGTGTGTGTGTGTATAGTGCACCTGTCCATCTACATGTCTGAACTCCTTTCCCCCAGTGTAGCAGGGTGAAGTACAAGAGAGAGACTTGACACTTTCAAGAGTCTTTATTACAAGCAGCTGCTTTAGATTTATTTCCCCGAACTGCACTTTTCTGGAAAAATCATTGTATTGTGATTTTTTATTACTCTTACGATCCCCTAGAAGTCCCACAATTGCCTTTCGTCTCTGGCACTTTGCTTCCTCCATTTCCCTCCTCTTCCTCCCTCCAGTGCACAGTTTGGCCACACTCGTTCACCGCCCTCGTTACCTCAAAGCACAGCTTCCCTCCTCACCTCTCTCTGTCCCTTCACTCCTCTTACACTCAACACAAACCGCTGACCCACAGCGCCCGCTGCCTCCCTCCCTCCTCTCTCATGATCCACTTACTTCCAGCTGTTTTTCATGCTGAAGAAGACAGTTGTCTAAATGTTTACGTGAAGAGCTACTTTCTTTTTCTTTAAGCCCTGATCAATTTCCAAAGTGAACTTTGTGGCATGTGTTAAAATACAGCAGATGATGGGCCAAATAAAAAAGTCTGACATCGTTATTGTATTCTGATCCTCCAGCCAAGAAATGGCTTACAAAGGGAGATTAAAGACAGCATATCGTTGTAGAGGAAATGTAGAATAATGTGAGGGGAAATGTTCAAGGGAAAATATGCTCAGAAAGATGCCAGTAAAGTAAACATGTATGAAATTGCACAATTGAGCCGGGCCTCGGCTGCACCAGCCAAGTCATGCGCTGAGATGGAGAGAACAAGTAAAGGGAGAAGAGTTGAGAGGAAAAAAAACAGAAACAGAGAGAAAAAAATAGCTTGTGCTTGACAGTCATAACCTTCAGTAAATAACAAAGGAAAGCTGGTTGCTTTGTGTATCTGCTCTCCGACTTTTTCCCACTTTGTCCTGTGAGCCTACTCTATTTCATTCCCCTCTTATAGAAAATTATCTTAAGAGGAAATGAATATTTTTGTCTCTCATTGTTGATTGCTACAGGTCATTGCCGATGTTAGTGTCAATGTGCCCTCAGAGATGTCATCCTTCATGCAGACTGAACATTTATGACCCACAGTAGGCTCTTTGTAGTTGAATGGTAAAGGGGGTTCTGGCTGCCCATGTCTTCCTGCATCTGCTAGCTTGGATCACTGTTTCTTTGTCTACCTTGAAAACACAAGACAGACTAAGTGGAATTTGGTTCGTTTACAGTGTACAACTTCTGCTCCAGAAGTTTAAATTAAAAGAAAAACAAAGCAGCAAGGACAAAACAAGCGGGAATTTGGAAGAGTTAAAGTTGGTCAGGGAGAGGTTCTGATTGTATATCGCACACACACACACACACACACACACACACACACACACACACACACACACACACACACACACAGACACACACACAGACACAAATACAGACACACACACAGCTGGATGGCAGACTCCTTCTCCAGATTAGGTCAGATTTAATTAGGTTGCCCTGCTCCGTTTGGAGTGTCGCTTCTTGTAGAAAAAGCCATTATTAAAGAAAAAGTGATTGTACTGACGGCCTCCACCCAACACACATTGAAACCTGTGCCAAAATGTTACAGAGCCTCAGGGTCCTCACACACATGTGCACATATCGTCTATTTTGGTTTTGGAAAAAGGTTACATGTAGAAATGATGGATTATGATCTAATGAAGATCACTGTGACGTTTCGAGGTGGTTGTACCCGACTGGTTGTGGTTCAGGGATAAGAAAGTTCAGCAGACTGCCACGCAGACAGCAGTAGCTGCGAATGGATGAAAAAAATATGACAGAATACATACATCACAAATTTACAATGGAAATTTGATTTTTTCAGTGGAAAACAGGATCTCATTTCAGCAGGCATGAAGCAGTCGTCCATGAAACATCAATAATGTCCAGTGTTTCCTTTTGCAGTTTTACAAGGTCTCTCATGAAAAAACAGAGAGCAATTAAAAGCAATACATTAAACCAAACAGTATTTTTTTTCGCATTTCTGCATTTCAATGTCAATATTGATCTTACTTTGCTTTAGTGAAATGAATGTATTTATTGCATGTCAAAAATGTTTTATAGTTAATTTTTTTTTGTGTAAATTTCAATTGTGGGTTTTTATAATTTCATTTAATTATAATGTCTTGATAAAATCATGTTGATAAGGCTTTTATTTTTTTTAAAAGCCAATGTGAAAAATGTCATGTTTTTTGTTTGTTACTATACTCAAAATCAACTTGGCAATAAAGTGAATTGCATAATGGATTTACAGGGAAATGTGTCAAGTTATTGATCGTAAAGTGTTTTTTTTTTTTGCATGTCCTACATGAAAAGAAATAATTTGACATAATAATATTTAAATAGAAATTTCTTTTATATAGAGTCCATGAAACATTTTTTAACACGCCACTAAATTTAATTATATTACAAGATTTACCCCATTTCAAAATCTTACATATCAAACCTTTTGACACATTTATTGTGCATAATATGGGTTTCACATTGAAAGAAAAATATGAGACAAAAGACCACAATCAAGACCATTTCACAGTAATGATAACCGCAAAAATGAGCAACTTCTGTTCATTTTCCTATAATACATTCGCCTTCAAGTCTATGTTCCCCCATATGGAGACATGTGAGTGCCTCATTTAAGACAGAGAATTTCAAATGAATCTCATACATCACACACAGTCCACATGCAACAATGAACAGATCCATTACTCTGTCAGCAGGAGCAAAACCAGCCAGGCAGGCACACACACTCACACACTCACACACACGCTCACATCCTTTTCCACTGTGTGAAAATCACCTTATTATCACCAGCACATAAGAAATCATAGTGCCTTCCAGATGTTTGATATGAATCAAACAACTTGCCACAAATTACGTCTTGACGTTAAACAAATTAGCATTTCTTCTCGCAGGTGCTGTAAATCATCGACATTCATGAACTGGAGGTGCTTCCTGAGAGATCATATTCACCAGGTGTAATGAAAGACATCATCCGCTTTAAGCTGTTTGAACAGTAGGCAAAAACAAAAGGAACAGCTTGGCATTCATCACACGTCTTTGTCCGCTCTGTTTCTAAACCTGAAGCCCAGAACATTTTTCTCTGACTTAAAGGAAACTTCCACTTTATTATTATTAAGATGTGGGTCTTATTTTCACAGTTTTGGGACATTGTTCTTATTGTTTGACAAAATAAATAAATAAATTAAAAAAATCAATGTACACTTTTTCTAGAGTGTTCAACTGCATCTTATGGATCTTCCCCAGTGGATGGAGTTTGCTCAGCTGTCACGGAGTCATGACCTAAGTATCAAAGGTGAGGACGACTGAGGCGTCTCCAAGGCAACTGAGCAAACTCCATCCTCTGAGGACGAATGTGAGATGCATTTGAAAGCTATGGAAAAAGCTAGTAAGGGTTTCCAAGGTCAAGGAGGAACATTTACGATCATTTTTATTGGTTATGATACCATTGTCCTCATCAACATCACAACCATCAGGTTAAGCTCAACTAATTTAGAGGTTTGTTCAAAACCTGTATGATTATCTGCTTGTGTTTCTTGCCCCGTCAGACTTCATTGTAGTGATATGTTTGCATTTCCGAAATGATGCCCAAAATAAGAAAGTAAGACCCAAAATTTTATAATTGGGAGTTTCCTTCAATATCTTTCATTCAGGGGCTGTTTTCAGAAACCTTAGTGCCCACTACTCATGCTGGTAAACCAGGAAACTTCTGGCAGCAAGCCTATTGCGCCACCCTGCCCCCTTGCCTCTCTGCCACTTGGAAGCATCACATATTAAATGGCAAAGGTCTTAGGTGTCTGGTGTCGGGCAGTAGGTGCCCTCATTCAGCCTGGTAATGTCAAGGCGTGGGGACACAGGGAGGGTGCCAGGTCTTAGTCATCCCCATCCCCCTCAGCCCCAAGTCCCCTCTCTGCATAAAATCTTCTCTATGTGGACTTTACATGTTCTCCCTGTGTCTGTGAAGGTTTCCTCTCACAATAGTCAAGTACCTGGAGGTATGACTGAAAGTGTGAGTGATTGTGTGTCTGTCTGTGTTAGCTCAGCGATGCAACAGTGAAATTTTCAGGATGTGAGCAATGTATGCTGGGAAAGGCTCCAGACCTTTTTCACCCTGAAATCGGATAAAACATGAATAGATGAGATGGATAATCAGTGGGGTTTCCAGTGGACTGGATGTTTGTGTGACCTGGCGCCTTAGATGTAGAGTAGATGGGACATGAGAAGGGCAAAGGTGTTGACTGCAGAGTCATTTAAACTGTGTGGGGCTCTGAAGTCCACACACACAGACACACACTGCCGTTGCCCTGCTGTCAGCACTAAAAGGAAGAGATTAGGAAACGTGTGTTCATGTGTGTGTGTGTGTGTGTGTGTGTGTGTGAAACAGAGACTGAAATTACAAGTATATCTGCCATTAAAGGGCAATTCAAGAGTGTTTCAAGTTTGTACCCACTTTTTGCAATTGCAATTTTTAAAAGGTGTTCTAGTCACTGTTTTACATTAATGTGCAGTTGAGCTCATTCAGCAACAGCATGAGAACCAAGAATAGACAGAATGAGATGTCTTAATTTCCGTCTTCTCTTATATCTGTTTTCCTCTCGCAAGTAAAACTTAAAACCAATAGCTAACGTTCAGTGTAGTCACATCCTCTGCCAGTCATGTCAGGAATCAAACCAAAACAACAGGCTCCCACTCAATATGACTGAGAGAAACAAAATACACATTATTATATATGCGCAATTACAACTTTGCCCATGTGCAGTAAAACTAACCAGCAGTGATTCGAGCTTGTTTCACATATTGTTTGCAAGTTGAGGAACTACTATGATTAGTTATATGAATTACTTTCTACCTGCTTCATCTGTCCAAAGTTTGCAGCTTGAGTCATGGATGAATGTAGTCATGTCAAGATAATTGTGTTTATATATCCCAAAATTAAAGGACTTTACTGTCTATACAGCATACAACACCCTCTATCCTTAGCCACATACTGCAAATTCAATTTTGATAGCTAAAGGTGTGAGGATGCCATAGGCCAATGGATCTGGTCTTTAGCCTGCAGACTGTAAATTATTTAATATATGTGGAAAAACATATTTTATGTATCCATAAAACCATGAACTGAATATATGCATCTAAAAAAACCCTACATTCCTTTAACAGGAGTGCACTCTTGAGTGAAAGATGCAAGTAAAGAGTTCACAATTCAGTTTAGCTTGTTACAGAAAGAGGGAGAAATAGAGAGACAGAAAGAAAATGGAGAAAGTGATACAGAGACAGCGATCCACTTAAATGGCCATCATCATGACCTTTACATGTTGTGTCTCACGCCATGTTTTAGTGTCTCCCTCCCTCCCCCTCCTTCTCTCTCCGCCTGTCTATCCCACCCCTGCTACATTTCACTGCTTGGACTCCCACTGAATGGAAAACAGCTGGGTCAGGGACTGCCCAGAGCATATTATGCCCAATTCTTCAATGAATTCCCATCTACCTCTCCCCTCTCCTCCTCTGTCCAGTGCGCTCCCTTGCTCCCTGTCCTCATTTAAGGTGGGGCTGCACAGCTGAAACAAAAGAAAAACAGTCTGTATGAGAACATGTTTCTCACCCACATATGGTACTCTCTCCCTTTCCTATTTTCTGTGAATTTGTTTCCCAACCCTACTCCCTGGTGATTCTCTGGTGTTATGGCTGGTTTTGCTTTTGACAAGTTGAAAAATGCTGAGATATAATGCAGTTGAGCTGCACGGCCAAGTATGCATATAGTTAAATGGTGTGTCAGAGTTATTACTGATACCCAACTTAGTTCACCTGCTGTGGTAGATGGGGGTTGGTGGCCTGTGTGAAGACAAAAACAGCCATAAAAACTGTTCTTGGATTTTTTTCAGAGCAAAAAGATCTCATATGGTCCATTTAAACAGCACTGTAGAATAAAGTGTTTTGAGCTTTGTGAGATTTTCAAGCAATATGGGATGTTAGGGTGCAATGCATGTTGCAGGGTTTTGCTCCAAAAGTATCATAGAAAATATTAATTCTGCTCTGGATGGATCTTGTAAAAAGAACTTCAGTTTTTTTTAACTACTATTTCCAAGATCAATGAACTTTCATGCTCAAATACTAATTCAGGGAGATTCCAGACTTCTTGAATCCCTGCACACATCAATTTTATGATTCAAATAGTTCTGGTGTTAAGATGTCAGCTTCCAGAAAAAGGATGGTAGAAAAGTTGCCATGACAATAGCAGCAAGCTTGGATAAGATTGATACAGCTGTACAGGTCATTGCAAGTTGATTTACAGAAATAAAAACTCTTAAATCGGCATACTTCTTCTATGTTGACTGAAAAAGATGTTGATGGTCTTTCAGTCTGATTTTCAGCCAACTGATTACTTCATCTGTACACACATGCATTTTATTGAAAAATGTTCCTTCTATTTTGTCCACCACATTAACATATATGAGGTTGGCAAAATATTAGGAACACTTTTCAATATAATGTACTCCAGTACTCCGCCATCATACACTATGAAATTTTACAACCTCAATAATAAACACAAAGTAAAATTTTCACTTTTCTGACAATGTCAACAAAAAAGCGAAAATGTATAAGCTTTTGTAAAAGTAGAATTTATGGCAGCGCTGTTGCATTGGATTGCTTTAGATTTCACAGGTGTTTCTAATAAAGTGCTCAGTGACTGTATATGTGGGTAACTTCCAGATCCTTTTTTTTGAAACTGTTGACAATGCTGCTTGTTAAAGAAAAATCTTAAAGCAACACTATGTTACCTTAAATAAAAGAAATAACACAAACTTCCATGGACAAAGTTGAATTCATAAGCAATTCAACACACTGTCACTTCAGCTAGTGTGACCAGTGACCTAATGTTGGCTGATGTCAACAAACTTTAAGTGGATTCTGTATAAATGAGTCAGTTTACTAACTTAAACTGACTCATTTCCATTGTGTTACAGATAGGTTTTGGCATTGTCACAAACATCTGACTAAAGTGAATCTTGTGAAATAAAGGGAAATTCAGTATGACACTATCTGGTCAGTGCCACTTGTGGCCACAGTGGGTGCTGTTCAGAGGTTACGTAGTGTCACTTTAAGGAGAAGTAAAGTTAGACACTAGAATACTGATCACATTAATATAAATAAGTCAGGGCTTGGACTGGGGGGGAGGGGTACAGAAGAATACATTCAGTACATATATAAAACATAAAAGTTATAGGGATGTATAATTTTTTGATTTGCTCAGCCTAAGTGTAGTAAACAGCATTCTTTAAACATGTTGACTTAATGTGTGGTTGTGAGTGATTAGGGGGATTAGTATGTTGCTGAGTGGTTTGGCTGTGTCACAACGATGAAATCAGATTTCAAGAGAGCTGAAGACAGTATGAGAACCAGCTCAGGGTCAAGAGAAGTACGAGAAGGAAGTATTGCTTCAGCTGCAGAGGGGGCCTGGGTGACAAACTGGGTGTATATTGTGGGCAATGTGTGCGCTTGTGTGTCTATGCCAGTGCAATTTCCTGCCTGCAGATTGACTAACATGTGGGCACCTGCCCTGATAAATCCACCCATCCTGTTTCTCGCAGCTCGCACAATGCATACACTCTTTCTGCTGCTGCACATAATGTTCCAGACAAAAAAGTGCAAATAAGATATTGAAGGAACATACTATATGAGTGCAAAAACAGTGCAACCTTATATGCATCAGGACCCCAAAACACCTATAAGCTTACCTCAAGTATGAGCGAAACTTTCCAGAAACTTGGTGTTTCATACCAGCCCACATGGTGATAATAGAAACTGGTAAAAGAAGTTCATGAATTAGTCATTCACAGATGCTGGAAGCAACAAGGAGAAGCACACACGGTAAACTAAACAGGGACTTTACATCATAAATTTTGCACATCCAGCACAGAGGAGTTCAGCGGCCAGACAAGCCTGGACAAAGTTGTCTGGCCTTGGGGGAGAGGGGCTGACGGCCAGCCTGGCTGGGTGACACACATACACACACTTACATGAATACAGTCAGCCCAAACATTAGAGGCAATAATGAGATCTCTATCTATTAGGGGAAAGGTAAAGAGGGCTTTTATACTGCTGGCCTGGAGGGGAAAAGTTTGACAAAGTAATGAGCTGGCATGCAAACAATTGCAGTTCAGAAGGTGATCTACCAAAAGTGCACATGTTCTGTTAGACACATATATACTGTGCACTAAGTCCTATGTATAAGTTCTATGAACGTAAATTTTAAGAGGGTGACTTAAAATGTAAAAGCGTTGGCAGTGTGGTGTTTGCTATGTATAACACAAAGTGTGAAGGTGAGACTGCCGGATGTGTTAGGTGACGCTCTTTCAGACAAAGATTGGGCACAAATATGAGTGTATGAGTGTGTGCTTATGTGTGTGTGTGTGTGTGTGTGTTTCCTTGTGTCATAGAGCAGAGAAAGTCACTGATCTGTTAAGAACAGGGTGTCCATTACCTTCTCAGTGTGGAGTTACACACTTAAAAGCAGTCCATTAGTATTCTGTTCAGTTTGACAAGGGTAATAAATTATCAAGAGCTTCATCACTTTTACTTTGTCTGTGTGTGTGTGTGTGCGTGTGTGTGTGTGTGTATGTGTGTGTTGGGCTATAGTGGATGGGTGTAGATACAGGGACACTAAAGGTGAGAAGAAAGCAGGGGTGTTATTTTTGTCTGTGCATCTCTCACTTTCCTTCTAAGTGTCTCTGTGTGCCTGTTCATTTATGTGTATACTTTATGTGTTGTGTGTGATGACAGGTTATTCAAGAAAATAATGTGTCCTTTTCTATACAAAAAAGGAAAAGCCTTTCCTGAAAAGTGATTTATGTTAGAATTATACAATTGGTGCCTTTCCTTTTTTGTCATTATGATTATTATATTACTACTTTATTTTTGGAGCTTGCCTGTATATCTTCTCATCTTCTTGTGTCAAGGATATCATGTCATAAAATATATATAGTGTGTTGCTGTTGCGTGCTGTATTATTATAACTATGAGTTGTGTGTAAGTGGTGTCAGTTTGTCACTATGAATAGCTTTATATGGACCCTGGGAAAAATCGCTGCTGGCATAACAGCTAACAAGCATTCATATAAATAAACAAACTGTATACTGTAAACATTAAAGATCTTCTCCAGACATGTTTTAAGGCATATACAAATATTCTTATTTGAATAATAATTCTGACATGTTTTTTCTACAAAAAAAGTTCAATCACATTGTTAAAAATTCTATAAATTACATCTACTCCTTCTACGTCATTGAAAAAAAAAAATCTAGAATCTGTGAATATGCAAATATTGTTCATTTCATTATTAAAGTTTAACTGCTGCATACAAGATGTCTCTTCTTTACAGTAAAGTGCACTGGATCATGATTGGCTCCCAACTTGCAGTGATGTTACAAACCATGCTCATAGATATGCCCCTTTAACTCAGATTTTCGGGGAGCACAGAGAAACTTTCTCCCTTCCGCAGATGAATGTGAAAACAGCCTCCTAGTGTCAAAGTCTGTACTAGGGGTGTGCCCGAATACAAATAAGTTATTCGGCAAAGCACAAATAGTGGGTTTTTTTGTTTACAAATATTTATTTCATACAAATATTTTTAAAATTATTTGCAATAATCACCTTTGAAGATATTCCCTACACGTTACACTGTGTGCTGTCTCTGTGTTATGGGTGTATAAATAGGTAAAGGTTTGTCTGCAATGAGGTGATGAGTAAAGTTTTAGCTCAGTAGTCAGCGCAGTCATCTATGATCTGGGAGACTACAGTTCAACACCCAGTGTTGGGACTTTCTTTGTGAGGTAGTTTATTCATGAACACTTATTGTAACACTTTAATTTTCTAAAATTAAAAGTGTAATAAAAACAAAAACAAAAACAGGGTTTTGAAGCCTCGTTCCACTTTTATTTGAATACAAATACAAATACAAATAATTGTGCTGCCTAAACAAATACAGACACAAATACAAATACTGGGCTCTCAGCACATCCTTAGTCTGTACAAATATCATTCTGCACAGTGAAGCTCAAACGTCCAACTGAAGGAATAAGAAGCAATTTTTGACAGGAGGGGGACTTTCAATCTGTGAAATGTCCTATTCGTTTTACTTAAAAATACTTCAGTTAAGAGGCTGTAGGTGTTAGAGTGGGTTGTCCATTGATTGTTACATTGGTGGTACGATCCCCATCTTCTCCTGTCCACATGTCCAAGTCTTCCTCAGCAAGACACTGAACCCCAAATGGCTTGGACAAAAGCCTCTGCCATATGACTTTAATGTAAATAATATATAAACACCAGAAAAAAAAAGTAATTTCCAAGCACTCCACCGGCAGTACATACAGTATATTTATAAAATATACATTTGTGGAAGAGTCTGACCATGTATCAAACGCACATGTGGCACTGAAAGGTTACTTGTCTGTTTGGGAAGACGACATGTGTGTGTCATCCAGCTGTAGATTAGAGCCCCATTAGTCTGAGTGGCTGGTCCGCTCTTCAGACTGAGTGTAAACACAGAGAGAGGGATGGTCTGATGTCTTCTGTCTCCATCCTCAACCTCCTGATAATGCTTCCAAAAACACATGCAGACACACAATAACATGTCTGGACAACCAGGCTTCACTATGCTACGTGTGTGTGTGTGTGTGTGTGTGTAGACTGAGCTCTGGTGTCTCCTGTGAGAACGCTCTGTTGAGTGCTCTCATGCCCTCCGCTGGCATCATCATTGCGTCCTGTACCAGCTGCAGCTTGTCTCCCCCCTTCTTGCATTCCCTCTATTGCTCTCTTCAGGCAAATGGGTTCTTCTTTCATTCCCACGATTGCATTTAAAAAAAGTGTTTCACAGCTGAGTCATGAACATGATTGCCTTATCAGCTATAAATATTATTAATGTTATCAAGTGGAGACAATTAATTTGAAAACCACTGGATTCAGAGATTATGAAATGATGAAAGTATGTTGGTGTCTAGTGAGGCTTGGTGGCCTCAAAATAGGCGTAAAATATCAAGTTTATGAAAAAAAATCAAAGTAAAGTATCACACTTCAAAGGAAAAACAACATTAATACTACATTACTAAATTCGCCATGAGCTTCATTCCTCCTGGGCATAAATTCTGCAAGCGATGGGATCAACACCATTCCCCCCCTTGGTGTTTAGATGATGGTGGTGGACAGCGCTGCACACATTCCTCACAACACATTCCTCCAGAAGCTCTCATAGGTGCTCAGTTGGGTTGATATCTGGTGACTGTAAAGGTATGATTCACATAATTTCCATACTCATCTAACCTTTCAGTGACCCCAGTAAGTATCCTCATTCATGATATTTCTCCACTCATTTATTCAGGTTTTTCTTTTAAAGGAATACTTCCAAATTTTGTGAAATACACTTATTTGCTATTAACATAACATATAACATTGATACCACTCTAATGTTTGTCCTCTAAGTGTGAACCTACTTAGCATAAATACTGAGGGCAAGAGGAAAAATACAAAACAAATCCATCTACTACACCACTACAGTTCACAAATTAACATGTTATAACATCTTTGTTTAATCAGTATAAAAACCAAGGTGTAAAAACAACAATTTGTTATTTTACAGACGGTTATGTGTTGCACTCTTTCTTGGTGAGGCGCAGTGAACTTTAGAAGTGCTGGCAGGTGGATTTTGTTACCTTGACATAGTGTAAGGCTAGCTGTTTCTGTCAAATGATTATGGAGGCTCAAGTCTTGAACAAACACAGACTTTATTCTGTTCTCTCTGTAACACACGCACTCATGTCCACATGTTGGGGTTGTCTCTCCACAACTGCTGTCTCTCCCTTTTGAGTTACATTACCTACAGAAAATCAGCACCAGAACTGGATACAGCACTGCGAGGAAAATAGTTCCTTTCTTTTAGTCTGCTATCTCATAACTCAAATGTAATTCTGTAAACATAGCCTTACATTTTCCAGTCAGCGTATTTCAAATAAACAAATGGTCCATAAGACTTAACTTTTCCCAGAACAAAGTCCTTCCGACAATGTTTCCCAGGAACAAACTGTATCAGATTGACACTTTCACCGGTAGCAAAAGAAAATCAACCTTTCAACAAAGGTGTTACACAACTATGAACAAACTTAACAAGTGCTTACTTTTAGTCTCAGAATCCTTTAGTATCACCCCACTCAACTAGCCTAAGAAGGGTAAGATTTCTTCATAAACATTTATACCACAATGACACAGTATGTAGGGCAGGCATTGAATGACAAACACTGACCCCTTAGTTTGAACATTTGTAAAATATGTAATATATACAAGAAATACATCAAGTGATAACCACTATTTAAATCTCTGCAGGAACAGTCTCTGGTGGGGTTATAGGTACACTGTGAGAAGGCAACTCAGTGCTCTTGGTGGATATCTGTGTGGCAGGTTGTGGGGTTGATTCTGACCAAAGATGATGGTGGTTCCGCTGCAGTGTTGATGAGTTAGGACCTCAGAGTGGTGGTCTCCCTGGAAATCACAGCTGGTGTAGACCAAGTCTTTTCGTGGTCAAGCTTGGCGAAGATAGTATCACCAGGACGTAGAGCTGGTAGGGACACAGCTCTGTGGTGGTGGTTGAAGTAGTAGGCCTTTCCTTTTGTGTGCTGTTGTTTCACTTTCTTCTTCTTAGGCCATTTTGGATGAAGATTCTTTTCCAGGGTAGGGGTTGTCATTCTGATCCTGTGCCCCATTAACAGTTCAGCAGGGTTGAAACCTGTGGTGGAGCATGGAGTGGCTCTAAAACACATTAGGGCCATCAGTAGGTCTTCTTGCTTGAGGATTCTCCTATTGGTCAAAATATAGCTGTCTTGTTAGCCCCTGAAATTCTACACTATCAAACTGAGGTCCATTGTTACTCACCACCCCGTCTGGAGTATTTCCAGAAACCTTAAATAGTAGTCAGAGACCACTATGTAGATGTGGTGATTGTGCTCACAAAGGTCAAGTGCCATCCTCTTCCAAGGATGGTCAAGGAGTGGTGTGGAGAAAAGAGGTTCCTTTTGTTGGGTCATCTTTAATTCATTCAGCATGATTGGAACAACATCACAGTATTCTTGATATCAGAAGAGAGGCCTGGTCACTGTGTAGATGCATTAGCCCTTTCATTACATCTCACAAACCCTTGGTGTCTTTCGTGTATTTTCTGGAGGATGTCTGCACTCAGTGCCTGCAGCACCACTAGTCTGCTCCCTTGTAGACCCTTGTAGACCATCATACTGTGACATGTATGCCCTGGTTTCTGGAGGGACCTTACTTGCATGTTCAGGCCAGCCCATCTGTATGAGCTGTATGACTGTCTGCAACTCCCTGTTGGTTGCAGTGGCTGCTCTGCTACTGGCCATCTTGCTTGGTGATGCTGGGATTTCTTCCATTATTGTAGCCGTGCAGCATGTCACATCCCTGTGTGTGTTGCTCTCATCTTTCATACTGGTCTGTGGATTTTGTGACGCTACATCGGAGAGGGACGTTGTCCAAACTCCGGCACTGATGGCTTGTGGTTGGTCACAAGCTTGAAGTGATCAATGCCACAGAGATATTTGTCAAACTTTTCACAGGTCCACACTCCAGTAAGACAATCTTTCTCAATCTGGGCATAGTGTGTTTCTGCTTCGGTAAGGAGCAGTATGCAACAGGTTTCCACTGCTCTCCGTTAAGCTTGAGTAGCATGCCACCCAGTCCATACCTGCTAGCATTGGCTGATACTGCAGTTTGGTCACATAGTAGTAGTAGTAGGAGAGAACTGGTGCAGTTGTCAGTAGCTCTTTGATCTGTTCAAAAGCTGTTTGCTGCGAGTGGCCCCAGTTCCAGGTGTTCTTGTTTTTCAGGAGCACGTGGAGTGGTTTTTCCACTGTGGAGAGGTTGGGAATATATCGCCCCAAGTAATTCACCGTGCCCAAGATTCTCTTTAACTCTTGAATGGTGCATGGTGGTGACAGCTGGTGAATGGCTTCCACCTTGTCTGAGTCGGGCTGGATCCCAGACTTGTCAATGAGGTGACCCAAGAACCGCAGCTGACTCTGCCTCAGAGAGCATTTCTCCTTGTTTAGCTTCAAACCGACTGCCTTTATGTGCTGCATTACCTTTTGAAGGTGGCTGTCATGATGTGGATGTCATGATGAGGATGTCGTCCTTGGAGACTTCAACTCCTTCCAGTCCATCTCCATCAGCTTTCTCTGAAGGTTTCAGGCACACTGGTGATGCTGAAAGACAGTCTTTTGAAAAAGAACCTGCCAAACGGGGTTATGAATGTGGTGAGCCTGCAACTGTCAGGATGCAGGGGGATTAACCAGAACCCAATTACAGCATCCAAGGAAGAGAAGACAGTTGCACCACTTAGCTTGGCTGTTATCTTGTCAGTAGAAGGCAGTGTGACACAGATCCAGACTTTAGCTGTGTTCTCTTCAAAATAGGCACCATTCAGTCGGTTGTATCACATGCTCAATGACACCATTGTTCTCCATTCTCTATAGTTTGTCCTTTACTTTCTGCAGCATTGGAAAAGGCACCCGGGGTGCAACATGAACTGCATATGGCTGAGCATTGTCTTTCAGTTTTTATCTTCACAGGTTCAGTTTTTAGTGTCTCCATGCTCACCATATGCCTGTTGGTGTTTGCCCGTGTGTGTTGCTTCATCCACACTCCTCACCAGGTTCATTTTTACTGACAAAGACTGGCTGAGTAGGTTTTGGACTGTGTGGCCGTGGTCCACATAGGCTGTGAGTGAGTATGTCTTTCCTTTGTAGGTTACAGTGGTTGGGAGCCGACCAAGACACAGAAGCTCGCCTCCAGGACTGCCGAGTGGAATGTCTGCAGGTTCTAGTGGTCTTTTTTTGGTGAGCAACTGGTATGTGTCCTCACTGATGATATTCACATCAGCTCCAGTGTCAAATTTTGAATTCTACAGGAGTCGAGCCGAGAAATAGCTGTACAGACCACTGTTCACGTGTCTCATCCACTTCGCACACTGAGCCCAAAAAGTAAGATGGCTGGTCTTTTTTTTCTGTTACTTCACTCACTGATTTGCTATTCCTGTACACTCTGGCCCAATGCCCCATTTTGTAAAAGTTATTGTATGTGGATCTCCTAGCTGGGCGGTGTTCAGCTTTACTATGTTGTATTTTACCACATTTGCCACGTTTCCTTTCATTTCCCCCTCTATTGTCTTTGGTTTCTTGTATTTGCTGTGTGTGTGACCTACTGTACAGTCCCAGCACTCTCACCTTGCATGCCAACATGTGCAGCAACCTCCTTCGATTGCCTGACAGTCTGTGTGGTCTGCGCCAGCGTCAAGTCTTTCATCAACTGCAGCCTGCGTGAGAGTTTTTTGTCTGAAATTCCAACAATGATGCGGTCGTGGATATTCTCATCCTGACACATGCCAAACTCAAAATTCTCATACAAGTCAGACAGGGCTTTGATAAAGCTCTCTGCTTTCTCCTTGGGTTCTGCACACACTGATGAAAGCACACCCACTCATGGATGACATTCCTCTTTGGGATAAAGTACTCATCGAATTTCTGTAGTACACCGGCAAAGTCATCACGGTGTCTATCCTCTGTAAACACAATGGACTTATAGTTGTTCTCCGCGTCACTACCCATCACCTAGATAAGGCAGCTTGTCCAATTAGTGGCGATGCGGTACATCTCAAACTGCTGTTGCCATTCTTGCCATTCCGTTAGTTTATCAAAGGAAAAGTTTGCTGGGTTATTAACCTTCACTATCTTGATCTGTCATCCTTGCACTATTTGCTTTTGACACCATGTAAACCATTATCACTGAGACTCAAGTCTTGAACAAACACAGACCTTATCCTGTTCTCGCTATATATATCACTTCCCCATGTTGGGGTTGTGTCTCTACAATTGCCGTAAAGCAGCACTTCCTCATTCACTTTACTGTAACTGTTGTACTGAATACACTGAATTTTACCATATATGACAGTTTGCCACTGCTTCTCGTATTTTTGCTAAGCTTGGCTAACTGGCAGTAGGCTGTCTTCTCATCTAGTCATTTTTGGCAAGAAAGTTAAATGTATTTCCCAAAATGTCAAACTATTCCTTTAATTTTTCACCAGTCTGCACATAGACTGGCAGAGACCAAGAGTGCAAATCTGAATTGGCGTGAACCGCATCTCTGTCTGCCTGCGTATGTCACGGTCAGACTTGTGCATGGACACCACAGTGAGCGAGTGAACATCTTCAGCCAGTTCTGCCCCAGTTTACTGGCAGCGGCCCCACTGTCTGTGCTAAAAGTCACGTCGCGAGGAGAGAGAGAAACCCAGAGAAGCGGGGTAGGAAGGAGGAGGGGGTGTAGGGGGCACAAGGAGCAGGACACAGGAAGTGGAGAAAGATGAAGAGCCGGGAGACAATGTGATGCACAGGGGTGCTGAACCGGAGGGGGAGGAGGAGGGGTGGGGGTTGGGGGTGGGGAGCAAGCAGAGGAGAGAGAGGAGGCAGAGGAGGAATGTTGGAGAGAGCAAAAGTGGGAGAGCACAGGGTGTGTACATCTGGCACTAGGAGGCAGGGAAAGATAGCGTGGGCCAGGCTGGCCGGACGTGTGTGTTTGTGTTTGATTGAAGAGGGATGTGAGACAGAGACCCCTCACTGGCTCAGTTTTACTGGAATGCTGCCATGGAGAGATGGACATTGACACACATGCTTTAGACACACACATGCACAGATTTGTACAGTGAGTGCAGAACATGGAGAAAGAGGAAGTGACTGGAGAGTATTAGATGAGAGGGAATGAAAGTGGTAATGCTGGGAAGAGTGGCAAGGACAGTTAGATAGGGGGGCATCCTTCTCAGCTCCTTAAACAGCAGCAATCTGTTGCTGGGGTCTGACATTAAAACTCCTGCTGTGCAGCCAAACATTGTTCAAATCCACAGAACTTTATTTTCAGTTTTAGTGAGACCCTAAAGTTGCCAAGATACCAAATGTGCAGGGCTGAATGTTGGGGACATGTAATTTGATGGAGGTTGGAATATTTCCCCCAGAGTGACCTCATGTAGTTTCAGTCAAGAGTAGGAACAAGCCGATACAGTCAGACATGAGATCATTTTAACAACCTTAAAGCTACTTAAAGTTTGACATTTTGGGAAATACACTTTCTTGCCTTTCTTGCAGTTGTTGTGTTCATACTATTTGTACAGGCTAAACAAACAAGATACAATGTGTTAATTAGTGAGCTTTAGATGTATCAGTAGGCATATTTTGTAACTTTTGGACAGAACCAGGCTAGCTGTGTCCCCCTGTTTCCAGTCTTTCTTCTAAGCTAAACTAATGGCTCCCACTATATATTCACCGTACAAGGGTGAATATGGTATTGATCTTCTCATCTAACTCACCAAACTATTCCTTTAAAGCTATTTAAAGTGACACACAAGGGAAAAAAAGGATGTTGAGGGTTTACAATATCTGGAGCCTGGAGGAGAGGAGAGGGAGAAGGAAGAAAGAGAGGATGAACTAATGAGCTGCCAGGGAAGCTTCCTCAGAAACTCTGATGATAACAACCGTCTGTTTTTACCAAGACACTCCAGGAAAATGACATGTTTCAAGGTTGCGTCCGAATACCAAAACAGGATGAACCTTAGATCACCCCATCAACTCCTGTTTGTGTGCTACTGTAGACAACCATGCCCTTATAGATTGGCAGCAGGATGAAGACACACAGATAGGCACATAGCTGACGCATGGTGCCTTTGGATATTCAGAGCACTGCTTACATAACCTGATGAGTTAATAGGTCAGTCAGAGTTGGACAAGACTGATGTAAACGTGTCTCCTGACAGGCAGCGGCATCCTGTCCACAAATGTCGTATGCTTGCTTCTAATGGCATATTTTTGCCCCCATAACGTCAGTCAGGGCTTGCCGTCTGAGAATTCCTTCGCCCCCGAGAGTTACTTCCTGTCCACAGAGGCAGTGTGTCCCTCTCGCCACAGAAACGACATTGCAAAGTGAGTACAGGAGCTGCGAAACATTCTGCTCTTCCTTATGAGACTCCAGAGGCCAGATGGACTCCAAGCACACACACATACACACACACACACGCACACCTTAATGGGGAGAGGCAGAACATCCAATAATGGCACAGGGAGTGTGTGTGTGTATGTTGGGTGGGGGGAGGATGGGGGAGGGACGTAGGGGGTCCATTGTTTCAGACTGGAAGGCAGAAGTATTGGGAGGGGGCGAGGGAAAGTCAAGGGGAAGCTAAATTTAGAGCACCTCCGCTCAAGTATTCCAAATATTCTTACGTGTATTTGGATGCTCACGTATACAGTTTGTTACTTCATCCATTTCCAAGAATTACGTCAGTGTTTATGCAGCCAGATTTTCTAATTTGAATAATTTTCTTTTAATAAATTCCCTCTTTACTTGCAGACTGACATAGCCACTGTACTTTTTGAATAGTTGAATTTAAAAAAAAGAAATTAAGTGCTTACTTTTGATTTTATACATATGAACTGACTTGGTTACCTCTAAATTTAAACCTCTGCTAACTATAAAAGTGATGATGGTCAGTGACCAGTAGCAGTCTCAGAGGAGAAGATGACCAGGCACACATGGGGTTAAATCTTCATGTGCAGAGCATGCATGTTTTGGGTCATTTCCTGCTGGCTGAACAGCCCTGACCTGCTGGAGCGGACCTGGCCACACAGACAGACAGACATGCACACACACAGATGACACACACACACACGTCGAACGCTGACCTACACTTCCTGTCAGACAGCGACACCCCCTTGGAGAGAGAGCGTGATCTGTCTCCACTACGTCCCCTGCAGAATCCTCTCCTCTGACCACATCGGACCACCTCATTGTTCTTTTCACACATGGACATGCTCACTGGAGGTCACGGCAGAAAGGACGGCAGGTGCTTTGTTACGTTGAAGACACACATTCTTTATCATAGAGGCACCAACAATAGTAACAGGTCTGGCTGTTCTTGTATTTCAGTATTTATTGACACAAACGCCAGCATTGACAATTAAAAAAACAATGGAAATCTTGAAACCATCTTTGAAACAAATTATTCCACATTATCTTTATTGAAAATATCAATAAACAGGATTTTAACAGTGTCAGAAAGTGTAAAAAAATATTCATAATATTATCATGGCCCTCCCAGTTTTATCTTAAAATTATATAAATTATTTATTATAATGAATTAGGATATCAATAATAAGTACATGAAATCAAGTGAGTTGCTAAAATAATTTAAAAAATGGCATGAATAAAAACAAGATGCAACCAAAGATACATTTAAATATATTATATGTACTTTTACGAAAAAAAAATATGAAATTGTCTCTAATATTTTATATTATAATCTTAGCTTAAATCCAGCTTAAATTCACACCATACCTCAGGTACAGGGCTGGTGTTTGCTATTGAATATGATGTATCCAAAGATTTTATTCTCCCATGTTTACTTTATGCAGTTTGTTTTTATCCTCCTTCCTCCATGTTCAGCAGGACTGTAGCTGTGATGTATTATCTTAAGTGCGTAAGTATGTGCATAATGTGTGTCTGGCATGTGCGTATGCATGGGTGTGATTGTCTATGTGTGCATCTGGTTTACCCATCAGAGCTCCAGCGTCATGTCCCTGACCTAGCGAAGGGCACAGCTCTGAGAAGCTACGTGTGTAACGTGTTTCCTCCCATTGCTGGCGTCTGATGTCACCGGGGTGGAGGTGTTGGGGTCACGGGGTGATGGAGCGAAGACCGGAAGAGTCTGGGGGGGACTGTCTGAGACGCTGGCAGCAAGGTGAGAGCCCTGAGAGGGAAACATCACAACCTGAGTCTGGACTGAGTGCATCCACAGGCACTCCTGGAGGGAGACTGTGTATATAAAGGTAGGGGTGACAGAGTTTTAACAAGATTTTAATAACATGCTGCAAATGACCCATGATCCAGAACACAACTGAGACTCTGCACACACCCTGCTTGCATTGTCATGCATTGGTCAGCTGTTAAAATCAACATTATGTGTTGTAAATTAGCCTTGCGCCCCTCAGGCTCTCTCTTTTCTACCTCCAACACATGCATCCCCTCATCTCATTGCGGTCAAAGTGACCACATGCTGCGGTCTGTGATTACAGCCGAGTGTTTACAGTCCTCTCATATTAACACTTGTGTTAAACAGCATGGGGTGCCATCCTGCATTAGGTGTTTAAAAAAAATGCAGGTTTCTAGGTTGACACCACCATCTTGATGGCACCTCCCTAACTAAAAGACAAGCATGCATCCATCTGAGTCAGAGCGTGAAGGAAATAAATGAGGAGAGAGGTCATTATATTGTTCTTTATTGCTTTTATTGGACAGAACACAGCGCTGAAAAGAGAGAGGAAGGAGACAGAAAAGAATAGATTCGAACATGCAAAACCAAGAAAATCAGGACTCATGAGGTTGAGAAAAAACAGGAATCTAGTCAAATATCCATCAAAAATATTGTTTGAAAGATTTGTTGCATTCTCTCTTTATAAAAAAAAAATGCTCTAGTTCTCCCACCTTTAAACTTCCATATTTGCTCACAGTGAATCATTTATCCACATTACAACCGCTGCAGCAATGCCCAATTTCACAACACACAGGTAAATTAGGAATCGCACAACAAGTCCAACATTGCACAAGTCTGCTTCTTTGTGTGTGCGTGCTCATGTGTGCATGTGTGAGGGTGTGCGTGTGTGTGTTCTGGGTGTGCATTTACATGTGTGTAATGAGAACCAAATGGTGGGGTGTGTGAGCGCATGGTTTCTCTCCCCCATCTCTAATCAGACAGCCCCCAGGAGTACGGTGTGAGCGCGGACTCAGGGCTTAGAGCGCTGAGCTGCTACATAAATCAGCTCTGCCCATGGAGAAGCCTGGATACATACAGGCTAACCTGCTGACGGAGCTGTGAAATGTTGCAGACTGCTGTTCTGGTTACTTTAGTTCTTGTTTTGCTCTCAAGTAATGATTAAAAGTATGAAAAGAGCTGTGAAATAAATAAATTTCTCCATATTTGGTGACTGACCACAATGAGGCCTGGTGCAGACTAGGTAGGTGGTCTCTAATGACAAGGCCAGGTACTGTCCATAGAGAAATAATTTATGCTTCATGCTTGCTCTCTCACATTTAATTACCAGCTCTGTTCTTTTCCTATTCACTGTATCTCTTCTCCTCTCTCTGCAACTTCCCCTCTCCCTTCCTCTCTCCATCCCGTCGTTCTCCGCTCTCTCTGTTTCAATCCTCATTCCCCGCAGGAGGTGGCCTCTCCCTGTCCTCCATCTCTCCTTCTCCTCCCTTTCTTTCTCTTTCACATCTGGTCAGGCAGCTGTGGCTGGCCAGGGTTCAGTGGGGTGGGAAGGTGTGGAGGGAAGAAGAAGAGGAGGAGGAGGAGGAGGGGAGGTGGTTAAGTTTTGAGGAGGCTATCAATTGCAAAGCCCAGGGCACAGTAAAAGAAAAAAAAAAGATTTGACACAAAATGTGGACTGCAAAAAAAAAAAGTTTGAACCAAATCTCCTCAGTTTCTCTCAGTCTATCTATCACACTGTCTCCCTGTGCACTATTAAACTCTATTAAAGAGAGCAGCAGTGCAGGGAGAAGGGGGGTAAGGGAGGTTGGGGGTTTAGGGAGAAGCAGGGGAAGAAGGGGGAGGATGGTGAGGGCAAAGATTTCAATATCTGATTTCCACATCTTAAATACATTAATTTATCTTACCCCAGGGCTCTTTTAAAGTCGGGAGAAAGGAGAGGAAGGGATGGGAGGAGGGAGAGGAAAAGGGGCGAGGGTACTTATGACATTTTCATTGTGGAATCTCGTTTCTATTGTTTCAGTGGTCAACATATTGCCCAAAGATTCCACATGCCATCATGGCCACACAGGCTTTGAGCTGCTAAACGGTCACAGATGGTATTACACACTTTGTGCACATGCAGATGACTTGATTCCTGTCAGGCTTAGGTACTTTTTTTCTGCAATATGCCAATGTCAGCAAATGATTTACTGCTCTCAAGTGCGTCATTGTGTTCCACATTCCAGGATGTCATTTGAACTACCTTTATGCCAGCTAGCCTGTCTTTGTCGATCTCCACCCTGAGTGCCAGTTCCTCTGCACTCCCGCTGAAGTTCATGACCCCTCAGAGTTCACGTTGGGACGAGGGCCTTTCTGAGGGAGAGTGAACTCTTCGCTGCGATCTCACGTGACTCTGAGCATATGGTAAGTCACCCCAAGTGTGGAAAAAGCTCCGCTTTCAGGCTATTGCAGTTCCTTCCAACTCATTTTATGGCCAGTTTCACTGTGCGAGGAGCCAAACAAACAGAGAGGGATACATGGTCAGAGTGAGGGGGCAGAAACAGAGAAACAGAGATGGACCTACAGTATTCAGCAAGAGGGGGTAGGAAGTGAGAGACGGGGGGTAGCCAATAGGATTGAAGGGGAGTGTGCAGGTGTGTGTGCATGTGAGTGTGGATTATGTTTTCTAATGCATGTGTCTCTGTGTGTAGATGTGTGTATAGTGCTGGGGTACTTGGGAAGGTGAACTCATGCTCCTCTTGGTACAGGAAGCCCCTGATTAGTGCTAACGAGAATTGCAGACCATATTAATGCAACCACACACCTCTCCCTCTCTCCCTCCCTCCCGCCCTGCTCCTTTTCTCTCTTTCTCCTGCCATCTGCACTCTACGCTCTCTGCCAGACATCATAAACCCGCTGCAGAGCCCTGAGACACACACCAGAGCACTGAGGGGGGCAGGCAGGGGGCTGCCATACACTCAGCCGCCTCACTCACATTCATTAACATGTATCGCAAACAAATATGCAGTGGAACCATAGACTGTATATAAAGATAGACGTAGCAAGGCGTGACATCATGCATTGGTTTGCATCGAAGCCAGTTTGAAGGCTAGAGTTGCTACTTAGGTCGTTAAGCTAACACTAGCTTACCAGGAACACCAAGTGGTGCAGACTTGTGCTAACATTAGCTAACTAACATAGCAGGTATCATTATCAAACATTTAACTCACTGAAATATTGCAACAATAGTGTGACTCAGTGCAAATCCCGTAGCTAGGGAACAAACTGTCAATCACAGCTGTCAATCAGTGCCCACATGGCAGACATTAAAGCTACTAATCATCTTTATATCTTATTAACAGAGCAATAATTTCCGAAAGCACTACCAGCACACTTATTAGAGGGCCCAAATCTAGAGATTGAGACCGTAATGCCTTGTCGAAAAAATTAATGACTTACTATTTCATAAGAGAAGTTATTATTTTTGAATGGGACTCTAGTGGAGCCAGGGATTTTTTGGAGCCTGCATCTAGCGACCGTCAATGGTATTACACTATAAGGGACTTCCGCATTGGCTTCAATTTTGAGCTGTGGTTGTTTCCGCATGAGTGGAACATACGCAGTACACACACTGGAGAAATCTTACACCATTTGACAGATAATGGAGTACACGGTGCAAACATTTACACACCTAAACAAACACAGAACGTACAGTGAAAAGTGAAACACTACACAGGCACAAACATTTGCAACTGCACCGAAACACTGTTTTTTCACTTTCCATAACCAGCCAGAAAACATCATTTGCATAGAGAAGAATTTCAGCTTGGAGATCAAAGATAACGAGAGCACAAGGCTGCAGAGATGGAGAGATGGAGAGAGCGAGTGAGAGGATGGGAAAAAGGTCTGCTGGTGTGCAAGTCTTATTAAATGTTCCTGCAGATGGACAGACAGGGCGTTTTCATATTGAGACATGGATACCCTCTCCTCTATTCTCTTGACTCCCACCCACACATTAACATGTGTTTCACATTCAAAGCGGAGATGTGCAAACCAACAGCCAACCACTCAGTGTGACTGGCAGCCCGCGTACTCACACTTGCTCTCTCTCTCTTTTTCTGTAGTCATAGAAATGGACTAACAGAACTGCATTTTGTCTCTGAGGGTGTGTGTGTCTGTGTGCTCATGAGAATGTGTAAGTACTTGATGAAAATGAGAGCAACCTGCGCATTACATTTCCAAAATTAGAAAAATGTCTCAGCTAAGGCTTACTGATGTGAACCAGAAGTGGAAACAACAAAATGCTTTGCTGATTCAAAAACTTTTGTTCAGATCAGTTCAAAGATTCATAGACACTGGTTATGTAGTTTTTTTTTAATGCTAACTTTATGCAAACACATCATTCATAATGCTGTGACATAAAGACGATTTTCAGATCAGTAGTAAGTTCAGTGTGTTGCTAGTTTTTACCTATTTTATTCAGTTCAGTACAAAATCAGGCCAATATAAGCACGGTTCACACGACTAACAGCTCAGCAACCACCTACAGTATGCAACAGAGATTTTGTGTCATGATTGTTTCCTTTACTGTCTTTCAGTGAGCTTTTAACCTAGAGAGAACCGTTAAAAGAATAACAGTTGCGCTGATGGCAACTGATTCAGCCAGTGAAAGTGATGACTCAGTATATAAAGTTCAGCTTGAGTGTTTGGCGCAAAAGATTTGTTCTCTTTCACCTACTGAACACCTCTAATGCAAACATGAATCTAGCTAAAAAATAATGCCAGTGCACACACAAATCCGATGTTTATTATTTCATCACGTTCTTTTCTTGCAGACTTTATTGCATGTGCCATGTGCTACTTTACACTGATGTCTATTTTGTAAAATAAATGAAAATGTTTCTCATTAATTAGTTTCATTGTAGACTGTAGAGCCTTTTTATGGCTGTAGGCAGGGTTTCATAAGCTGCCAGGCCCATATTTATTTATTCTAGTGCAACAGAATTGATTTGTTATTATTCATAACAAAATATAACACCTGGTTGATATTTGTTATAATCCCCAATTTTGAACTACTCCTCTCTATCCCCTCAAAATCTATTATTAGCTCAAATCTCATGTACCCACATTGCGAGCTAGTTGGAAATTTTAGGGTAGTACTGGATATACAAAAATCATAAAGTGTATCTCTAAATACATCGTTGTATGACAAAAAAGGGTTTGAGGCCCAGTGGTCGCTGTGGGGCTGTAGCCACTTGGCCCAACTCTGTCTTTGAAAGAAAATGGCAAATGACTCTTGTATTTATGTACCCGGGGGGTCGCCACTGTTTGATCACATTCAACGGAGAGGTCAGAGTGAGCGGATGAGAAGCAGACACACACACAAACATAAATAGACACACACACATAAAAGAGAGAGTGAGATAAAGGGGAGACTGCATGAGGAAACACATGGCATTATACGTCGGTGAGTCAGTGAGGGCAGGTAGTGTCTGTGAACATAAATGCAGTCACAGACGAGAAAGGGTCGAAGAAAGGGTGGCGGGCTGGAGACAAAGGCAGCGATGGAGGGGTCGGCAGATGGGTGGGTGGGATTGGGAAGTGGGGGTCTCTGTCTTACAAGTTTACCCAGCTGGAGGGCCAAGAGACCTAGACAGAGCCCTGATGTCACCTACTGTACCCTACCCTCTCAACTCCCCTACTTCCTGTCCCCGCTGGAGTGATGTCACAGTCCAGCTGGGGATGTCACGTCCACACCCCCCTAATCCCCCTCTGTCTGTCCCCTCTCTCCCCTCTCTCAACTTGGCTTCAATCGCTGGCTTCCCACTGTGACCTGGGACAGTCAATGGAGCACGTACCAGACACACAGTGGTGAGCATGTTCATATTCACAAACACATATGCCCATGCAAGTCTACTGGCTTTATACATGCATAACACTGAATAATTGGTTTATTGTTGTATGTAATTCACTTGTTTCCATACAGTTTATGCAAAAGAAAAAAAAGGAAATATCCGAATCCTGTAACATGACTCGAAGCATTGCACAGGATCCAGTGACCTCACCAAATGGCACCTCACACAAGCACACATTATCTAAATCAGTCATGACTGGTGATTTCCTTCAGATTGCTCACAATAACAGGTGTAGAGAAATCGAACCAGAGTAGTAGGAAAGTAAAGTTGTGTCAGCTTATATCAGTTATCACCACCTACAACTCTATTTTCACTCGTAAAACAATGATTTACTTACAAGCCTTTTGTTAAAAAACTCACTTTTTTTGGCCAGATTACAATAGGTGGATTATGAACAGCATTCAATACTGTTTTAAAAACTAATGGGAGGATGTCAAGTGACAGATTTGTAGTAAAATTTGACCATAAAGAGCTCTCAAGCATGTTCAACCTCTTTGGGCCACCTCAAACTAAAAGGCAGTAAGTTTCTGTTTTAGAGAAACAGAGAGGACAGCGACTGTTATATTCTATATGTAACTGCATTGGTTGTGGTAACCTGACATCGATATTGTGTGTCATTTTCCAAGTGTGTATTCTGCCCAGTGTCGACTTTCAAGAGTGGAGACTTATTAGAGCTGACAGGTTTTTTTAAACTCATTAGTTTGAAGTGGCCGTGCGCAGCTGACATGTGCTGCTCCCTCAGGGATGGTGTTTGACCTGTAGACATTCACTTATGTAACACACCCTATAAACAAAAAATGTCTGCTTGTGCTCTTGAAAGGATTTTGGCTTATTCTTACAGGGGAAGTATTAATGTCCAAGTACATGATGGGAGCTACAACATTCTCAATACCATTTAAAACTTTGGTTACAATTTGCAACAATTTAATTGGATAACTGCAAGTTGATAAACTGACAAACCAGCTCCCGTTCTTAAAACTGTAAAGTTCAGTACAGGGTTTGTGTATAACATCCTGCATGGTGAACTCATTTTAAAGGCTAAATACATCAACTCTTGTATCACCAAAGCTTGAATTGAAAAAAATTCAGTCACAGTTAGTCAAAGGTCAAAGATTCAAAGGTCAATATATCCCAGAGGTTCTCAGAAAAACTGTAATTTGAACATTTACAATTACATAACTGGGCAAACTCTATCTGCTCAAAAATATAGCGTGATACGATACTAAATGGACTGTGCAGGAAGATTGTTTTATTAACTGTTTCAAAGAACAAAATGACACTTCCGTCTCCGTAGTTTTAAACACATTTAATCTTCAATGATGCGATTCACAATGGAGAACTGCAAACAGTTCTGACTGTGTGTTATTCAACTGCAAAGGAAACTGCTGATTATCAAAAAATCAAAAACGGAAGAAGTTAACTTAAGTATTTTTCAGTCATGTCAAACCCCTCTACACCAAAGAAATGTTTGTGTTTTCTTTAAAAAAAGAGGGAAAGCTGCACACTCATAACTCCGGTGAATTAATTTGAACAGATTAAGATCAATGTTTCATCTGAATATATCTTTTTAAAATTTGATTTCAAACTTAACTATCAAAAGTGCATTGCAGTGCAGTGAATTTAGCTCAAATGAAGAGATTTGATTTGTTACAGTAGCTGAATAACTTTTTTTTGCTTTTTTTTTATTATTACTTTAATGTGTACAGGAACACACCACTAAAAATATTTCAGTCGTGTTCATTCCTGTCTCTCATTCACTTCAAAAGCCATTCAAAAATCCATTAGAGGGAAATTTCCCTCATTCATTCCTCCTCTCATTTTCAGTGAAACGCTGCACAGCTCAGTTTCATTCACTTGTTGTGAGAGGAGAGAGAGAGGAAGAAAGATAGAGTGAGCAGAGAGAGAGAGAGAGGGAGAGAGAGAGAGAGAGGTCCATGACCCCCACCCACCCACCCACCCACACACACACACACACACACACACACACACACACACACACACACACTGTGTTACGTGCAGGCCGACAGGACCCCCCTTATAGAAACTGAACACCACAGTCTTCCTCCCTTTAGGCATCCCCTCTCCCCTGCCCTGAACCCACCCTGTCCCCTGCTGGCCACTGTCCTTAACCAAACACACAACACACATACACATGGATGCACACACACACACACACACAGTACAAACACTCTCTGAACTTTAATATCGGATTATGTTTCAGCGATGCACATGCGCGTGCGACACACAGACACACTCACACGCTCTGTGCGCCGGTCCTTCTGAAAACACACACATCCTTTCACTTTCTTTGATGGATGAGGAAATGCTCACACAAACATATAAACAAAACCTCCATCCCAGACCCCATTACATCTGTATGCTTTTCCTAGAGCTTCAGTTGAGTCTTTCAGGACCTGACGTAGCTAGCAGCTCCGCCTCCCCTCCTATCCTCTCTTTCTCTCTCCCGGCTCAGGCCCTACCTGATTGTCTGCTTGTTTTCCCTGGCGGCTCCCAGCTTCCGTTCCCAGGCTGGGAGGTGGGAGGTGGGAGAGCAGCCTACGACACATACTTTCCACCCCTGAAGGCCGAGGGCCAGCGACAGTTCCTCCTGTCCACAGGCCCTACAGGAAGCACTTCAGCTCTGCTGCTGCCCACCCGCTCCAAACTCCTCTTCTGGATCAGGCCCTCGGGTAGAGGAGGGGAAAAAGATGGGATAAGTGGTTGACAGAAAAAGTTTATAGGTAGCAGGAGTGAGGATGCACACAGACGGTTCACACCAAGATTGCTAAATCTGAAAAAAACATCTTTTCTCTTTCCAATTTGCTCCTCTGTTGTTGTTTGTCACACCTTAAAATTGAGATTTTTGAAAATGTTCTCTATATTGACCGTGTGTTTTAGTATGGTCAGGTGTAACTTGATGTGATTCAGAAAAAAAACCTATAAATGAGAACAATTGAATTAATTAGAGTTTAGTTGTATTAGTACACAGTACACAGTACATGTCCAGTACAGTGCATGTCCTATGACAACCATCCAGAGATTTAGAGACCAGAGATTTAGTCCCGTCGCAGTTGTGCAGTTAACATTCCTTTTTTTATTAACCACAATCTTTCCCTAACCCTTAAGGGGATAATCGATTTTACACATCACAAGTCTGTTTACAGGTCTTGGGGAGTACTACTGCATATGTGAGAAAGCCATTTGTGGTTCCAGAAGGAGCTGTGCAAAGTCTGACAAACTGCCTCAAATGATGTCACTTGAGGAACTGTTGTTTGTGGCTGAAAACTACAAGTTTGAAAATGTAAAAAATCTGAGAGCAGTGACCTCTGTAGCCCCAGAGGGAAGCAGCTCGAGGCTACATTAGCCATTACTAGCATATATTGAATCTGTACAGTCAAATTAATCGAGTCAAGTCACATTGTGGGTAATGTAGGCCATATTTTGACAAGGAGGAAGAATGTGTGGAATAAAAACGAAGATATCTCTGGTTCTGCTGCATCAAATTTGAAAAATCACGAGTCCAACAATGTTATAGGAGTGCAATGCTGCAATTTAATTAAATGTTTTAGTTGCCGAAGCCTAGTCATACTTGAATCATAGTTCATTTGCCAAAACCACAATTTCTATAATCCGAACCATAGTGTAGTTTCCATATGCAAATATTGTAGAAAACCAGAATGTGAAAAACACTGGCTTTTGATGTAATAAAACATTGATACTGAACATAATCCAGGGTTTATAGTGATGTTCTTGTAGGGCAAAAGGGTTGGGATGTAGTCTGACAAAAAGAGGAATGCAGACATCCAGAAATAAACAGAGGACTAAAGGGGCCAAAGAAGCAGCAAAGAGGAAAAACGTGACATCAGTGAGACAGAAAACAATTCTGTTAGGTTTACTGGAGTAAAGAGGGTTATTTTGTGCTTTAATGGAGCACCTGCAGGACTCTGTTCTCCACCCTTTCCCTGGGACTTCCTGCTTCCATAGAGGCTCTTCTCAGAGTCAACATGGCCCCTGTGATTAGTACAAATGACTCTCATTATGTGGTAATGCTGTAATTACATGACCCAAAGTGCTGCCCTGGTGTAGTGCGCTGCAACTTCTATCACTGTAAGTGACAGCCCTCGCACACCCACCAGTCTGTGAAACTTGTTACTCATTTGTAAAGAGATTAATTTTTTTTTCCCTCACTTGTTTGCCTCTAGGCGTTTTCATGCAGGAGTTTGTTTTTTTCCGAGCTTGGGGCCGGGCCATTCTGTCACTGTTGAGCGTTTGATGTAGTCAGACATGGAGTTGAACCCAAACAATAGCTGTGAGGCTCTCATGTTAGATTAGTTCTGTTTTATATGAACTGAGTGCTATGGTAATCCACCCAGATCACATAATGGTAATTCGGTACCCATTTCCTCGTTCAACAAGCTTTTATGTAGGCCCAGTAATCATCTGCAGAGAACTTGAACTGTATGTTATACCGCTAAAGCTCAAAACCAGCTGTACAGGCCAATAAAAAGACATTCAAGGATGTGTTATTAGACATTAGGACTTCTCTACCATGCACTGGGTACAAGCACGGCACTGAAAAAGCAGATTTCTCCAAAATCTGACTGCCGGTTCACCTCAGTGCTTGGATCTGTTTTTAGTGGTGAGTTTGGAGGAAACACAGACACTTACTGTTTCTTGCAGACACTGCTTAAAAGCAAGAGTGGCTTTTGTAAAACATGGGTCAGTAATAACACACTTCAGTGCTGAATGATATCATTTGGCACAGGATCTGAAATTCTGAGTAGCAAATCAACAAAGAAAACTCCTGGAGGCTGCCACTTTATTTTCTTTGCAACCGGGGTGATTAACTGCAGATAAAAGTAAGCAGCATATGAATTTGATGGTAAGAGGAAAACGATTGTCGTAAGGCTATGACTGTGTGATCTGATAAACAGTTATTACGGTTAGCCAGATACGATACCACTCATCACATGACATAGCCAAGCTGATAGAGGCATGAAAGAGGTACAGCGGATCAGCTGTGACACTTCCGCTTCCTTACTGATAACAAATGTGCCCACATAGTCAACGTGTGAGGGGGTTGGGTTATATGACGATATCCAGTATACCATGAGATGATAAAGATTTGATTTGAGATGTTGCTACTCCATTTTCAAGCTAGTCCCCAAAGAAGCTGTATCTCTTTTTTGTTATCTGTTCTCATTGATGATTTTGTTTGCGTCATTGTGATGCGATATCTCATTCACTTGATAAACTTAAAATTCTCATCTGATTATATGATTTGTTATATTGATATTCAACGGGTGGTAGATGGTAGATGCAACAATTCTCCTCTTGTCTTGTCCAACCCTAACCTCCCTAAATTCTGTTATGTACCTAAACCATTATCCACCACTGGTTTGACACTGCAGGACGACCAAGGACACAATCCCCACATACCTCCAGACTATGATTTAAACCTACACTCTGGCCTTTGACATAAAATTCAGTTACTATTGATTGACTTCTCCTTTGAATGAGACAATCAGTCACTGAATTGTCCTCTCATTTTAGTAAGAACTGCAGAGTCTCTTCCCACTTCCTGATCCAGGCTGAGAAGCTATCTCCCCGGATTCCACCTCTGACCCTGACCTCTGGCCCTCCAACCCGACCCTGAACCCTTAGCCTTGAACCAAGGTTCATATCCTGCATGTCCTCAAATGCACACGTGTACACACAAGTCAAGTAAAATATTATGATATTAGCCTGTGGGCTGGAAGAAAATCTTTGCTTTTCTTGATTTCACTTCAGGGTTGTTTTACTTTCCTAAATGTTGTTTTTAGCTGGCATTGTCACATGACAAACAGGATAAAATTAAAGTCAAATTTTGTGTAATAATGACATAATACAATTTTGTAGGTGAGGAATGTTTTTTCACATAATTTATGCCAAAGACATACCTGTGTTTTTAATATTTGTGAGACTACATTGTGCAGGATAAAAAATGTATCAATTAATTCACAATGAGCAGTGCTCAAAAAATAGTGTGTAGATATAAGGCTCATTTATTTAACACTGTAAATTGAAAACAAGTGAAACACAGTAAGAAACACAGAACAAAGTAGAGCAAGACTATGTAAAATGCAATTTTCAGTATAAACAGTATGTAGTTCACTCATTCATTGATCTTTTTTTGTATTATTCTGAGGCACTCAAACTGATCAGAATAAATGGCAGCTCAGTTGCACTTTCTACTTTTGTCACTTTCTATTCCTGGAAGTATTTTCTGAGCTGGTCTCACCACAAGAGAAACTAGTTTACTGTAAACTCCAGTAACACAGTGAAGAAACAGGAAACACTTTTCTATCGTCAGCATATTAAATCTGCATGAAAAACAATTTAATATACACATTTTAATCAAACAGGTGTATATTTTTTTGAAAATTGGTAAGAATTGGAAGAATTAAACTTGAATTAAAATGTTATCTTTTTTATTTTTTATATTTACACTTTTATCAGTCAAGTTTGTTTGTGACCTGTTAAATTACAAAATGGTCACAATAGATGCACACATTGTACACATGTAAAATCATTTTGAAATGGTAAAGAAAAGCTTGATTTTGACCTAATAGTGCTTGCAGAAACATAATGGGAAGGGATCACGGTGAGGTCAAGAAAAAACCACGTCTGACTGTAAAATCAGGTTGAGGAGATACTGATTTAAAGCTCAGTCTGGCCTCCTCCCTTTCACTATTATTAGAGGGCGTGAGTGAGTGGACTAATCCTGATTGAATTACATAGTAAACTCACTAGCTGGGTATCCAGAACTAAGACAGTGTCCTCTGTGTACCCTCCATTCAGAACAGGAAGCTGCCAGCCTTTCTGAGATTAGGCCTGTTTCCTCTCTCCACAGTGCACTCCCAGCGACCCCGTGGCCCTGTGACCCTGTAACCTTCCTCCCAGCACGTATGGCATACACACCATCAGCCGAGGAGCGTGCCAGCTGGCGTGTGACACACAGACACACACACACACACACACAAACACACCACTAAATCATTCCTAAGAAAATGACACTTGAGTTCAATTCAAAAACAATATGGCCTTTCCTGGCACAGGATTGGAATGCTGAAGCGTTCAGCAGACACAACACAGTCACGAATTCATATGTCAATACTGTATTCATATACAGCTCTACTGAAGTACCCCTCACCCCCATGTCCCCCTCCTCCCTCTCAAACAAATTGTGGCAGTAATTTTTCCCTCTCGCTGAGTTTTACGAGCCATAATGTGAAGCACCTGTAGCCACAAAGGGGCCAGACGAGGGCTGCAGGAGTCTTTCTTTGACCCTAGCAGGACACATACACACACACACACACATACACACACAGGTACGTACACAACTGATATATCGTAGGGCATCTTTTCTTTGTTGCAGATCCTGAAGTTGGTAAGGATGCCATTTTTTTTATTAAAGGTGCCCTGTGGAGTTTTCTTGTAAACAAACAAAGGTTATGTTTATATTTAGTGTTACTCCCTAAAAGGAATGTTGTGTATCCTTGAGTTCTACTCAATGTGTTGAATACCTTCTACCTTCCTTCCTCATAAAACATTTGCAAAGCCAATTTTTGAAAAAAATTGAAAACCCGCACTGTTTACACCCATGTTTTCTTGACTTCTTCTTTACTTCCTTTGGCTGAAGCATTGCCGCGTTTCTTGTATGTGTAACTGCCACCTGTAGCTCAATGGAATAGCGCAAAACCATGGTCACGTATATCATGTCACTGTGATGGGCGAGCCCTCTTTCACATGCATGAGAACTAACAAAATGAAAAAAAAAAAAACATTGAGGAAAAACATTGCTCCATAGCAACATTGCTCCACAAGGTACCTTAAATGTAAAGATCACTAGTGAAAGGATTTTAATTAATTCAGCACACAAACCTCAATAATTAATTAGTCACGCTACAGTAGCAGCATGGCTCTATGGATGGCGATTGTCTGTCTGTTGGCCGGTCAGTCTACCACTTTGGTCCAGACTGAAATATTTCAACAACTAGTGAATAGATTACCATGAAATTTTGTATGTTCCCCAGAGAGTTAATTCTGCTGGCTTTGGTGATCCCCTGACCTTTCCACTGGTGCCACCATCAAGTTGATATTTTTATTTTTAGTAAATGATCTTGACACCTATTGGATGATTTGCCATGGAATTTGGTACAGATATCCATGGTGACTAGAGGACGAATCCTAATGACTTTGGTGATCCCCTGACTTTTCCTCTTGTGCTTCCAGCAGGTCAAAGTTTTCACTTACCCTGTGAAATATCTCTTGGTACAGATCTTTTTTTTTTTTTTTTACAGACATTCATCATCATGTTCCACTGATGATGAATCCAAATGATTTTGGTGATCCCCAGACTTTTCCTCTAGCATCAGCAGATTGACATTTGTGGCCATGTATAATTCTTCATCTAGTGCCATCATTTTAATATTTAAATTACTACAATAGTTTGATTTATCTTACAGTTTAGTGTTCTTTACCTTGAACATTACAACTTCACAGAGCTGCTAGCAAGGCTGTAGACTTTTTATTGTAAAGCACTGGTATTTCTACAAACATCTCCAGATACATGGCAAGTACAAGACCAAAGATTACCAAATTTAAAGTAGTGCTCAATGCCACTGATATATCAGTGTAAAATAATACTAGCTCAGCATCAGTAACCACAGACTGGAATATAAGAGATAAAAAGAGCGAGGAAACTGATGAGATGATAACACTTCCTCTGAAGTGGTATATGCAGAGTTGGGCAATGAAGAAAATAAAGTTACATAGAAACGTATTACTCATCAGTATATTTATGTCACTTGCCCATCATTTTAGCAGAATTTAGGATGATGCACGTCAAAATAGAGAAGACCATGCATGGTGCATCACATCACACTGACTGTGAACAACTGAGGTCACATTTAAGACTCTCCAAAGTTCACAGCACTTGCTATTAAATGGAGGGTGAGATTCCTTTCATCTGACTGTTTGTGTGTGTGTGTGTGTACAAATGTGTTCTATTGAGGCCACATGTAACACCCAGGCACTCAGCTTGCTATGAAAACAAGAGGTCATTAGTCAGAGCACAAGGCTGTAACCTGCAGTTCTCCGAGGATTCAGGTCAGCTGCTTTCTATTACCTCAGGGGGTTGACTTGTTGCAGACTGAAAGCCTGTTAACTCCGGCCGAGTCACTAAGTTTGGATACAAACACTGATGCTATTGATGGCCTTTTGCTCTGAGTCACTCAAGAGAAAACCCTCAGACGAGAGGTTGTATGTCTGAACACGCTTAACAAACTAACCCTTTGACCCGGTCACCGCTGCAGTATCCTCATCCATAAAATCTAAGTAAATCTCTCACTGTAAAATAATGGCACATGCTACTATTATTTTTAGTCGACCACGCAGAAGGCTTATGCATGTGGTTTCTGGACACATCGCCTTTAATTATCAGTAAGGAGTCATGAGCAAAGTGAGCACAAACTCCTATTTCATTTGGCTAATTAAAGCAGGCCTGTCAATTGACTCGATTGCAGCAAGGGTATAATTGTCATAAGAAGCCTGTCACCACAGTTGTACCGCAGACGACACACACAAAACAGGCACTTGAGTTTAGTCTTGTATACAGCATGACTCCACTGCAAAGTGCACAGAGGTGTGTGTGTATGTGCGTGATTTGTGTGTCATTTTTCGTACCGCTTACTCAGAATACTTAGTATTTAAATCACAGTTGTTTTTGGAAATGCTCCTACATGCCACCAATTTGCATGTGTCAGTAAGAGTCACTCGTCTAAATATATCAGACTTCACCAGTGTGTTAACCGCAAATGTCATGGAGAACGAAGAAAAACATATATGACTGAATATGAAAGTAAGAAAAAGAGAAGCTACAGAATTTTTTTTTTTTTTAAAAAAAAGGTTTTCATATAGGTTTCACAAGAGGAATCTTTGATTATTTTTTTTTTTATGTATTGATTCACTGATTTTCTTTCCCTGGTGAGTGAGGTGATTCCAGCAAGCTGGTAGCATTGATCAATCAACAGATACCATTCATGAGTTCACAACATCTTAAAAGCAGGAAATTTGTGTGATTGGCTTAAACAAAAGCGCTTTTAAAAATGCTTTATATGTGGATGGTCCTTTAGTCTGGTTGATATGCATTTTCTGCATACAGAATTGCGATACAGGTTTTATGTCGTTATGTCGTTTCACAGTACAGAAAGCGCTTAAGAAGAAAACTACAATTTTGTACTTGCATATATTCATTAGTATGTGGTTTTTTTCATATATCAGTAATCATGGAGACACACATAGAGGATTTTTCCACTGACGTATTTTTTACTAACGAACTCTTACAAACACTTTCTCTTTCGTGCTTTCATT
Source organism: Thunnus maccoyii (assembly GCF_910596095.1). Lineage (NCBI taxonomy): Eukaryota > Metazoa > Chordata > Actinopteri > Scombriformes > Scombridae > Thunnus > Thunnus maccoyii. Next base: position 23,186,584 of record NC_056538.1, read on the forward strand.
TTCCTTCACTACAGCAATTCACACAAACAACATTGCACTTGTGCATGCTCACTCAGACACACACACACACACACACACACACACACACACACACACACACACACACACATATCTCCTGCTTTCTTTGTCTCACACCTGGTCCCATCCTTTGGTCTGTGGTTTTTTTGGCCCTCAGTAGCGGAGGTCCCGGGCCTTGGATGGTGTTAATCAAAGACTTGTTTTGATCCAGGTCCAGTTTACTGAGTGAGGAACATGTTCAGTCAATGAAGATTCGGCTGCAGGGCAACGCAGCTTGTTTGAAATGGAAATGAGCTCTGCTTTTTCCTCCTCTAGCTACCACCAGGACTCACAATGGTAATTCCCCTCATAATTTATCGGTGTGAATCGATTCCAAATGAATAGATTATTTCCTCTTTTTTTGCGGAAGGATGCCATCTGTAATGGATCAGAGGCTTGTGAGAAGCTGCAGAAAGTGTGTTACAGTGAGGTTTGAGTGTAAACCTGGGCTCAGTAGAAACACTTAAAGCCTTTGATAAACATTCTTATCTAGAGGTGAGATGATGAAATATGATCTGCTCAGACAGAGCAGAGAGCCAAAGCCCAAGGCATGTGTGTTTGTGTGTGTGTGTGTATGTGTGCATATGTGTATGTGTATATGTGTCTATTAGTTTAAAAGGCGGTTGTCCCCACATTGCCTCTCTTTCCCTTCATCTGCAGTGCTGAGGGCCTGTTTTATCAGCTCCACCACCGGAGCTGACAGTAATGTGTGCCCACCCATGTAGTCAAGCTCTCTCTGTATTGGTGTGCTTTTTCTCTGTGAATACTGTATATGTGTGTATGTGTGTGTCTATGCATTTATGTGTGTGCGTGTGTGCGTGCCAGCCAGCAGGCTGGGACGATGCTCAAAATATCTTGGCTGATTTATAGAGTCTCCTCAGGCTTTGGAGAGATCCCCTTTATGACTAAAGACAGCGAGGGGTCTGTGCAGGGACAGCCAAGCCTAATGACTTAGTCGGTGCCAACTCAAGCACACACACGTGTACAGGTATGTATGCTTTGCAGATATACACAAGCAACCACACAATAAAAGGTCAATCATATCTACATGGTCCTCAAGTAAACAGGAGGAAACAAACAAAGCAAGGAAACACATCAACACTCTGAATACACAATGAGTAGATACGTAGAATATGACTTATTTCGCTGAGGAACATTTTATCCTTTGGCTCACAAAACTGCACACAGTTAATCACAAATTTTGGCTGCTTTAACTGTGGTTATGCTACCCAATTTTTATTTCAAAAACCCAATTTCTATTTCTGAGAATGCACAGACAGGGAGGTACAGACCAGCATGAACATGGTGAACAGGTTGCACACGTTTTCTTTATTATACCAGGACTGTTCATGAACTACTAATATTGTCATATGCAAATAATAGTTGTAATACCTGAATGACAAAATAAATTCTCAACACAAAATCCAACTTGTTTACAAAGCCTTGCTCAGAGGATAGAATTGCTCAGTTGTTGTGACTTTTGTTCGCCGAGAAGGGCCATGAAAACGCAGTTGAAAGCCTCGAAAACAACAAATGAGTCGAGAATTTTTTTTTGTCAAAAAACTGCTGTTTACAAGGTCAAAATTGTTCCAAAAAATTCTCAAATGAGAACTTTTTGACATACGATACCTATGTTAGAAGAGAAACTTGCCAAATTAGCTTATCAGCAGATAATCTTGTGTACTCTGGTTTAGTCAGCACACCCTGACATCACTGAGACTTTCAGCCAAAAAAGGTCAGGGAAACAACACTTTACTGCTTGACATTAAATTTCGCTCTGAGATACAGTTTAGCTTTGGCAACCAAAACTGCGTGGTTAATGTTTGGGAAAAAAACGCTTCCAGGATAAGAATGTTGACTGTTAGTAAGAGATAGCAGCCAATTCAGCGACCTCCACAACCCTGTCAACAGTGTGTTTTTATGTCGTCCATCTCACGCGCCTCTGACAAAAGCAAATTTTCTTAAATTTTAGCTGTCTCCACTGACCGCATAATGACACACATTTTACTTTCACTTCAAGGTCGTAACTGCGACCCCAAGGATCTTTTTACACTTCAATTCTGTTTTCTTATGGTTTACACACATAACTATATTGATTATGTACTGGGCTGTGAGAGTTGTTGAAGCAGTTCTGACTATTCAGCAATACTGTAGCTGAATGGACATGCTGCCTAAGTGCTAAAGCTAAGTTGTAGGGCTTTTCCTTGGTGGTATAACTAACTCACACTACTATCAGTATTAGGGTTAGTGGAAATGAAAAAAAAGTGTCCCTTTTCTGAACAGACTGACTGACGGTCATTATTTGTGATTTCCACTTGAAAAAAGTTGAAAGTTTTGAAAAAGCTAGTAAAAGGACCTTTAGGACCTTCCATGCTCACATGGAAGGTCTTGCAAAAAGTTGTTTATTTGGAAACATAAACTGATTTAAAACTGATAGGGGGGTCTCAAATATGTTTTTATATTGTTGTCTGTGATTATTTTGATGATGTAGCTCCTGAACCTAGACTGTGATCTTAGCCTCCAAAGAGCAGCTCATCTTTCAGTTGACTGATCATGCCAAGTTAGATTTTTTATCCATCAGTGAATTCTTATCAGAGTTGAAAATGTAGCTATTTATGTCCCACTCAGGCATTTAGTGCACCAGAGACAACAGGTTTGCAATAGAAATTCGTCTAATCTGCCTCCTGAGGCCACCAACTCCCCCTTATGTGGTGCTTTACTGGAGCCACGTCGGTTCCAGCAGGGCCTTGAGGAGGGAAGTCTACCCAGCCAGATATGAGAGCACCATGACCAGGACACAGGGGTGACGAGAGGCCAGCCGAGGGCTGGAGAGATGGATTGAGGTAAGAGGAGGGGGGGTGTTTGAAGTGGAAAGAGATCCTAGAAGCATTTTATAGCTTTTTCTTATGCCCTTCTGCAAGGAGAAAGCAAAGGGGTGTCGTTTTTTTTTTTTTTCTCAAACACATAAAGTTTGAGATTTTGATGATTTATAGAGAAAGGAAGAGAGAGAGAGAAAGAGAGAGGGGGAGAGAGGGAGGGGTGGTGGCAGGGGGGTTTAAACATGATGCAAACCATTTGGAGTGGGGAGTGGAGGTTGCCAGCACAGCCTGCTCTGTTTAAACTGGAGAGGAAGTGACCGTATATACAGCATGCCAGCAAACTCCCTCTCCCTCACTGTCTTTCTCTATCTCTTCTTTCTCTTCAGCTCTCTTTCGCTCTCTCTCTCACACACACACACACACACACACACACACACACACACATACACACAAAAAGTCTGAGTTTCAGAAGCTCGAGAGAGTGTGAGCGCACACGTACGTACACACATGCACAGAGGTCAAATGATGGCCATTGGTTAGAGAGTGTTTGTTATTCTAATATTATGTTTCTTTACATCACCGTCACCAGGCCCATCACCGTTATTATCATTATTACTATTATTACAATCTGGAAGGCTGGGGGGTACACGGGAGAGCAAGAATAAAGGAGCACCGAGGGGAGAAAAGAGCCAAGAAAGAGAGACTGAAAAATGAAAGACAGAGCAAAAGGGAGGAGAAGAGGTCAGCGTTTTCCCTCAACACCCGTCCATGACTTAATCTTATTCCGCTCTATCGAGACCTTCCCAGGAATGAGGATTTGTTGTAAGATGTGAGAGAGACACAAAGAGAGAAAAAGATGAACAGTGAGAGGGAGGTGATGGAGAGCAGGGTGATGAGGAGGTGAAGGAGAAGAGGAGCAAAAGAGAGAATTAGAGCGTGATGAATGGGAAGATTTTTGGTAGGTATGACCCTGTGTTTGCCTGATGCTTAAAGGTTGCCCAACACGTAAATATAATTCCAGATTAGCATGACTAATTTCTTATTTCTGTTGTTTTGGCTAACATGTGATCTGGGGACATTGCGACATCACTAAAAAGAAGTCAGAAGGAGAAACACAAGGAGTCAGATGATCTTTTTTTTTAAAAAAACCTGCTGGTTAGCCAAACCTTTTTGGAAGAATAAAGTAAAATAATTACCTTAACTTCTGACTTCCCGGTTCAACTATGACCTACTGTACTCACTGAAGTTGTGCGCAGACACAACTTCTTCTGTGCAAGGAGGGACGGTTACAGATATTGAAGGTGTTGTACCGCCAAATAAAATGTTTTAGATAATCTGGTTAAACTGTTGGCTTGTCTAATCGTATGACCACTTGTGCTTTTAGCTATCCTGTTCTAGACCTTTGATTCAAAGCCCACATCTCAGATTTGTTCAGTGATTCAAATAGCTCTGATGTTGTGCCCACACTAGTTGGGGAAACAGCCAACCAATCAGACCTTAGTAGGCGGGATTAATAAAAGAATGGGGATGTAATCTTGCTACATAGTTAGCTAGCTGCCTTGTGACGTTCATGAAAGGTAATTACAGAAAAATAGTGACAAGATTGGATGACATTCACGTGGCTGTACAAGTTGTTGTAAATCGAAATTACAACTCTTAATTCTTATTATTTTGATCAACGTCAAAAACATTTACTACTCCCAATGACCGCTAACATAGCTTCCATGTCAAATAAAAGTTAAGGCGGCATGGATATATCACATGCTACAAACAAAATAACCCCCCTCCCAACATGAAATTGATTACCATTAACACAATGTTAGGCTGAATGAGTGAAGGGAAATTCAATGTGATTATTAGGTTTGGTGCTGTGTTATCATGATGGATAGAAACGATTAAAAACATCTAAATAATAATTCACACTTTAACAAAATAATGCCAATATAAATGCAAAATGAAGTCGTTATAAACTAGAATCACTCTTTAAGTAGACGTGCCTCCCTCCCTGATGTGTGCATTTGCTGTGAATTGTTTCCACCATCTGTACTGTAATGGTTTCCAATCAAGTGTGAATCAAACTAAAATTGAGCTATTAGTCCCTCTTCTCTTGTTTGGGGGTTTTTACACAGCAGACGCACAGGCCACCTATTTCTGTGGGTTCTGCTTCAGCTGTGGTGAGACAGTCTAGACCTCACTAAACCGGAGCACTGTGGTCTGGTGATGTCATCCTAAATAAACACTGTTCAACTAATTGGTTTATGATCACCCCCAAATTGGTTCCCAGTGGACTTTATCAAACTGAGATTGGAAAGGTTCAGAGGTTTGACAAGCTGCCCTGCTCTTCCATTTTTAGTTCAGGCCGAGAAGAAAACTAAACACTTGAATATCAAGTGCTCAGTTTTACTGGTATTACTTTGCATTTCCGAATGTATTCTTATGAGGGAAGTCTTAAAATGAAACCCAATAAATGACCACAGGAAGCATCTGGGATCCTAAAGTATGCAAAAACAGAAATGAAAGCAAAGTTAAATAAAGATAATGAATGATGAATCTAGAATGAAGATAAATACTGACAATCGAATTATTATTATTCAATTTAGTTTATTTACTTTATTAAATACTTTATCGTGCAACATTATTATTATTCAACAATGAGCCTCTGCATTTGACATACCTTTACCAAAGTGAAGCTACACTAGATTTTGATTTTAATTAGAAACAACAAACTGATGCTGAACATAATATGGAGTTTTTATAACAACTTGAAGAAAACTGACTCATTCATGATTCAGAATTCATTACTTCATTGTCATTTTAACTTAGTTGATAGGAATTTGCCTCGGTGAGCTCACATAAGACAAAACAGAACCCTTAAGACATCATGTAACCACACTGAAAACATAAAAAGACTATTATATATAATAATGTATCAAGGTTCTCTACAGAATGTCCTTACGTGGAGGTAACATTTCGTAACCGCATGCACACTCTTCCATTAGAGCTCTCCACACAAGGATGCACAACACAAGCTGTAAATGCTTCAGAGTATGCAAACACACGCCCACACGTGTGTGCGCCTGTGCGTTTGAGTGCATCTGTGTGTGTGTGTGTGTGTGTGTGCGCCTCTGTGTTGCTGGTGGCTCGGCTTCAGGATTGTGTCGAGGCTGTCTGTAATAAATGTGCCCAGGCGAGTGGGCCCAAAAAGATATATCACAAACAGGAGGGGAGGCAGAGTGCACAGGGGAAGGAAGAGGATGGAGCAAGTGGGGGCGAGAGGGGAGCGGAGTGGGAAAAGAAATGAAGAAGAGGAGAAAAGAGATGGGGAGAAAGGGGAGGATCGATTGGTAAGGAAAAAGAGAAAGGGGGGCAGGGGCTGCTTTCTCCTGGGTCCTGCTATGTTTCCCATTATGTAAGCCCTGGTCACCGGCAGCATGCCAGCAGGCAAAATAAAAGAGTCTCTCTGGCTTGGCACGGCTCGTATTTTCCTATCCTCGGCGCGGGGTCAGGGAGGGGTCAGGCAGCTGGATGGGGCGCTGGGGGGATTGTGGGGTCTGGGCTGGCCTCCAAAACCCAAAAGGCCCAGGGTTCAAGTACCAGCTGAAAGCAATCAGGGGGAAATCTGGGAGTGCCACAGCTGCTCGCAGCAGCGTTGTTCTGTGGCTCAACTCTCTCTCTCTCTCTCTCTTTCTCTGACTCTCTCTTGTCCCACTTTTCCCTTCTCCATTGCCTGTCCACCCCCCCTTCCCTTACTTTCCTTGACAGACACACGCACACAAAAAATTGCATACTTTAAACATGAAGCCAGAAGTACATGTCTGCTGGTATGTGTGTGTGCATGTGTGTAGGCGCACGCACCAGGGTTGTGTTTGTGTGTAAGCTCATGTGTTTGCATGTGTGTGCTGGCGTGTGTTTGTGAGTGCGAGCATGTGTAAGCGAGGTCACCAAAAAGACAATAGGGATAAAAACAATAGTAGTGGTCCAGACTGCTCAGACCTCAGTGAATTGTATACTGCGGCTTTGTATGTGTGTTCGACCGCAGAGCAGAACATCTCGGTGAATGTGCAAATCTGGCGCTGCTGTATTTTACATCATTGTGTGAGTGTGTGTATTGTGAAATTCCATCAGTTCAATCAACACAAAAAATGTAATGGCTCTGTAAAAGATGCTTAGCGCCAGTGTTTTTTGTGTCATGACATATCACTTTAAATCTACCCATTACATGCCAGCTATACAGTACCATGCAATAACGAAAGTGCCAGCGTAAAATGAAGGATAAAAGGTATATTGAAAGCAGGTGGAGTGAATTTTCCTGCTCTGTTTTTGGTCTAATCTTCCCCTCAGAGGGCATGATAAATGCCAACAAATACAATACCATTCTCAGTGATTACTTCCATCCTTTGGAAAGTTTCTCACTACTCTGAGTCTTTTTCCTCCAAGATGACAGAGTTTGTATCCACAGGGCACCAGAGGTCAGTGAACAGTTTGATGAGCCTGAAAACAATGTAAACCTTACACCAGAGCCATCTCACTGCAGAACAAGTATGACTTGTGAGGCATAATTAGGTACATTTCCAGCTATGTTTTTATGTATTTTTTAAATTTGTGCCTGAGTGAGGCATTCGAAAAAAGTCTAATTATGGCAAGAACAGCTTTCGCTTTTCAGCTGAGTTGGGAAAGTTTGCATATTAAAAAGAAGATCTGATAAAGGCTAATGTAAACAGAGTTTTAAAATACATCTTGGGGTACTGTGCCCTCTTCTACTTTAGGCCAAGAATTCATTCGAAAACTTGAAAAACACTAGCATAAACACACAAGAGGCAATGCCCTGCAAGACAGCATTTTCTTTAACCATGTATGAGACAGAGCTTCAAGCATTTCAAGTGTTTTATTTCAAGAGAAGTTAATTTTACATGTCTCTAAAAGTGGCAGACACATGTAAATGTGGGCAGTGAAGTGAGCAGTGAGTCTGTTTTTGGAGATTGCAGCAGTCACACATCCCATGACACCTTATGTTGTTGTTTTCTTTGCCCTAGCACTTACCTGTAAGAGCTACCTTATTACCATTGCCTTATGAGAAACACTTGCCATGAAACCTCTCAACAGCTGAGAGATTAGTAGCTACAGGCCCATTAAACTTACTCCAGAGCCATTCATCTCATAATGGGCCAGAGATAGTGCAGAGCATTCAGCTGGGCCATTAAGCTTTGCATAATGTTTATGATGGGTCATGGATCTCTGTTATGTCTTGCTTAATGTGCACAGCAGATTGTCTCCTGGCCTGCTGTGTATCCACTGAGCTGGCACTGCTGCTCCTGCCAGAGCGAGAGCCCCCCCCACTAGCAGAGCTGGGCCTGCAACCTCTGTTATCATCTGTACTGTATTCCCTGTGCTGGTCTCTGGACTCACTCAACTCATGCCCCCCATCCAGACACCTGGGAGAAGGACGAGGGAGGGAGGAATGAGGGGGAGGCAGACGGATAGAGCAGCAGTGTGATTGAGAGTGTCAAAAACAGAGGAAGTGATAGAGACAGAGAGCCAGCCAGCTGAGCAAGACCCCAGACACAAAGGGCCGGGATGACACATACACACACACATGCAACCCAAAAATACACACACACACACACACACACACACACACACACACACACACACACACACACACTGACAACTGACATACTCTCTTATGGTCCAAAAATAAGGGGGGACTTGCAGATAAGACTTGTGCCTGGGGCATGTGCTGGAGGAGACACCCACACTCATTCGTCCATTCGTTCCCTCACTTGGAGTGACGGAAGAAGGAGGGCTGGCTGTCGTCAGCCTGGCCCAGAGCAGGAAGTGTGCTGGGGATAAGGCAGCCATGTGGCAGGATGTTATGGATTTCTAATTAGAGCAATTCATCTGTCAGCAAGGGCGCGCTTTCACTGGAGCTTTCTCTGGCCCTGCTCTCGCTGGACCTCCATACTTCACACTCCCAACTTCACCCACAATTTACACACACATTCTTCACCTGGGGCGAACATGAACACGCACACATGTCCCCCAGAGATATCACAGTCATTGCTTGTCCAACATACTTCACCTCGGACTGACTACACCAGAACAAATCATTCAATCACCACTTCTCAGATCAACCAAACAGCCCAAATCGGGCTGAGGGGATCCCTTGAGAGAGACCATTCTTCAGCAGCGTAAAACCATGACTAAGATAAGGACTCGCCAATGTAGATGGTGGGAATGAAACCAGTTGTCTGCACACACAAACACCCTATGAGGCAGCATTCTCTGCTTGCCTCAAGGCAGTGTTGCAGAGAGTCTGCTGCTCCCTCGACAAAGCAGTAATGCTAAGCTGGATGCTCCAGTGGTCTTACAGTACACAGAGCTCCCCGGGGAACAGACCCTGCTATTGTGTTACACCAGATATCCTGCTGCTGCTCTTTTGGTCGGGAGCTGATAATCATACAAATAAACAAACAAAGAGGAGGTGTGTTATATGTCTGACATGTGTGTCTGTCTCTGTGTGGGTGTGTGAAACATAGAGGGATACTGTAATCATTATAATTATTGGATAAATAATGCATATGCAGTACAATAGAAACATCTTCAATCTCAAGAGGTGTATTTTCCCTTGACCAACATGGATTGTTTGCCTGTAAGTTTTCTGTAAGTTTTTGTGTGAGGTTATTTTATACTGAACAATGTATTTCAGAACATAAAAGCAATATTTTTAGTAATGCTAGTGGCGTTACTCAAGGGACAGCAATGTTGTTTGGTCACTTGGTCTACCACTTTGGTCCAGACTGAAATATCTCAGCAACTATTAGATAGATTTCCATGAAATTCTGTAGTGACATTCCTGGTCTCTAGAGGACAAACACTTTTGGATATGGTGATTTCCTGACTTTTCCTGTAGCGCCACCAATAGGCCAAGTTTTAACACTTCATCCAGTTAAATATATCCATCTCGGCTCGGATGAATTGGCACAAAATTTTGTACATTCATTGTTTCCAGATGATGTATTCTTATGACTTTGGTGATCCTCAGACTTTTCCTGCAGTACCACAATCAAGTTGGAATTTGTGGTTTTAAGTGAAATGTCTCAACAACTATTGGATGGATTGCTATGAAACTTGGTACAGACATCTCTATTACCTACATGATGAATTGTAATAACTTTGGTGATCCCTTTAGTTTTCATCTAGCGCCACAATCAGATGAAAATTTCCAACACTTTGATTTATGAATAAACTTGAATAAACTAAGATAAATTAAGAAGCTGAACATGGTAAACATTATAGAAGCTGATAAACATTGGCAACTTCATTGTGCACCTGTGTTGGAAGGCATCCAACTACAACTGTTTGAACCACTTTGTGAGGATGTCTGTTAAGTTCAATGCAGATCACTTTGTGCTTTATTGTTCTGCATGCTGCATGTCTGCATGACAGAATATAATAAAAACAGAACCAACAATTAGAAAAAAGTAGCACATTGTAGCAATAGAAAAATAAGTAACAGGAAGCCAAATCCAAACAGGCTAAACCAGAAAGTAAAATGTCTATATTTAAACATTAAGTTTGTGTTGAAGAATTCCCTCTTTATCCATTTTGTCCTGCTTTTTCTCTTTTCTACTGCAAGGGTGAAAGTGCAAGAGACACTGAGAGGGGGAATCATGAGAAAAAGCAGCAATGTAGGAAACAGCACGAGGACAAAGATGGAAGCAGGGACGAGAAGACGGAAGACAGAGTGCACCAAAAATGAGGAAGAGAAAGAAAGGGTCATAGAGAAGAAGAGAAAGAAGGACAGCGAGAGGGATGATGAGAGGACCCGCAGTGAAGGAGTGATAAAGCAGAAAGAGGGTGTGAGAGAGAGCAGAGTGAGCCGGGTGGGGATGAGGCGGGTGGAGGAGGAGGAGGGGGGGGGGGTGGGCTGTGCGAGGCCGGGAACACAGAGCAGCGGCCGGGGGGATGTTTAGATAGGTGCAGGCTGCCACTAGGAAGTCCACGCTCCAGTATAAACAGGCCGCCACACAACCCAGCACTCCCAACTGTGGGAGAAATCTGCCCTGAGACACACGGAGTGGCGCTGGCCAACAGAACGAAGGAGGGAGGGAGGGAATGAGGGAGTGGGTGGTGGGAGACAGGGGAGGATGGGTACACGGCCACTTTCAGATCCCCGCAGAATATATACACAGCTGAGTCTGGCCTCTGGACCCATTTCCTCTCACTTCCCTTACTGAGGTCCACGCAAGACTCCTGAGGCCATTTTGACTGCTCTTATCTCGAATCTCTACCTCATATACCCCCCAATACACACACACACATACACACGAAGCACACACTCATAAGTGCACACAATGTTTGTATTACATTACTCATGAGGGCCGCTTCATTGACTACAGTCATTCCACAAAATTCAAACCGCAAACCGCCTCACTACATACCAAACATTAACTGTCACTGAATCTTTATTTTAAACTTCCCTTTTCACATTAAAGCAGCACTCATCAATATTTCAAAATGGCAATGTTTAATTTGAAAGGGGTCACTCATAATGATGAATCCTCAGCTAATTGTTTTGGTTTTTCTGGCAACGTTACTGTTTTGGTTCAGTCTCCGTGCTCCCATTCTAATTTAAATAGGAGGCTGTTTTCACCGAAAAAGTTCTGCTACACCCACTGTACACTACCTGCAGAGCACCAAACAGCAGACAGACAAAATCAGTGACTAGCTTTTGAACATAGCTTTAAATATCCAGATATTTCCCTCAGCAAATGGTGAAGACTAAAACAGAGCTAAAAGGAGAATGCATAAAAGAGAGTCAGGAGGCCAGAAACACAACTCCAAATGAGTGCTAATGTGGCTCTGTGTCTACTGGTTGTGTAGATAAGATAATGTTTGCCGTTTTTTCCATTTCTCACGATTGGCAAAAAAAAAAACAACCAAAAAAAACCATGAATGCAGCTTTAAAGCATAATTCCAGTTTACTACAATTTTGGTCTTTTGTTGTTGTTTTGTTATCAGTCATGATAACATTGTACTCCGATATCATTACAATGAATCCAACATCCAACATGAGTGGTCACACTATAAAACAGATTATAAACAATTATTCAGAGGCGAAACTAAAAGTAAGCTCACCCAAAATGTTCGTAATAACCCCTTATTGCAAAGGAAAACTGTGCACAAAATTATGATAAGAAGTAGTTCATGGTTAAACCAAGAAGTCGGTCTGTAAAAAGTGATGGATGCTTGCAACTGAAAGTTTGGGTAATAATTTTAATATTCGCTCTCACGTTCTCTTCCAGATAAGTTTGGCTAAATTTTGAGATTTGTTTAAAGCCTGTATGATGGTGGAATGGTGGCCAAAACTCAGATAATAAGGCCTGCTGATCCTTTAAACCCTGAACTTAAAGGTATACTATGCAGGAATTGTCTGTAGGTGTTTGTAAACACACACCATTCAAAGCTGGCCCCTCCTCCCCGGCTCAACAAGCATGCGAGAGAGAGAGAGCAGTGGTTGAGCAAACTAGAGCGTAAATGAAGAGAGCAAGCGGTGCAAGCGAGAACGAAGTCGTGATTCAGAGTAATAAAACGTTATTTTCTGATTGTTTCACAGCGGTTACGGTCTGAAGTACAAATATACACACCCACTCTCAAAAAGAGACAGCGAAAGCAGAGAAGCAGCACACAGCAGCACTCAGCGCACAGCAGAGGAGAGAGAGGAGAAGCAGGGGAAACACCGAATCAAATAAAAACACTACGATGTAACCTGGTCGCTACACTACGAGTCCCGACCTCACACCCTGCGCGCTGTTATTGGCTGGGGGCTACACACCCACTGCCCAAAGTTTGACGCCCAGAAATGTCCCGAACACAGCAAAATAATAAGTAAATTAGAAAATACAGGCAGAAGGCAGGGTCTCTGTAGAAACATACACCACCACAAACTTCTAGTGGGTCATAAGTGATTACCGAGTGGGATTATTTTTGTATGAGTCTATACATTGTTTTTTAGTAAAATCCCGCATAGTATGCCTTTAAAGTAAGTCTGGCTACAACTTTACAATTAGAGGAATGGATGACTGTACTCACTGTGGAGGAGTTTCCTCATTTTTATATCCTGATGAGGACATTTGGTCCTCCAAAGTATAGAAATACAACACCCACACATACACTTTGTGGATGACCGCTTACACATTTAAACACACTAGCAGTCACAGAGACACACACCCACACACATTCACACATACACACACACGTCTTGTGGTTTTTGTGCTACGCAGAGGGTTTTCAGGGGAAATTCCTTTGAACATGAAACTCCAGGAAAATACAGACAGTAAGTGAAGAGAAACATTCAACATTCCATGAGAACCAACACAACGGCAAAACCCCTCTGTCATGTCGGGTGCTCTGACTTCCAACTACATCATGTCCTGTTGGGTATCACATTCCCCTCCACATCACCTGGAGGAGAGCAGGCGTGCATGAACGTACATTTACACACATGTACACACACATCGCCGTGCAAGGGAGTCCATGTGCACCTGGCCCAGACACCTCTGAGCTTAGTTAGGAGAAAGGCCAGTCTCACCATGTTTAGTCTGTTCTTCTGGCCTTTCAAAGTGTGACAAGACCCATGAGGGGAGTAACTGCAGGGGACTTACAGTTTCATGATAGATTCACAACTCTCCTCCTGTAGACATACATTCAGTGGAATATTTACCCTGTCTCTGTCACTGTGATATACTGTAGGTAGCATTAGGTTAGGAAAAAGAGAGAGTTTGTAGATTCATAGTTTTGATTTTATACCCACTGTACCTGCTGCACACACATTACACTGGCTGTCCTGCTGACAGTAGTCAGTACAAATACATGCTGTGCAGCCAAACACTTTCTAAAAATACCACATATGTGAAGCTGAATTTTGAGAAAATGTGTATAACATCATTCACAAGAATATTTGCTGTCAGTGCAAACAGGAAGAGTGAGTAACTAATAAGTAGAGAGTTCATCCTTGAAGACAACATTTTCACAATCTACTTCTGTCTACACGTACACACACACTTCAAATTGAATGTTTTAGTAGCACAATAATTGCAAATTCAAATTAAGCATAACATACTGTATATCTATTTGTATATATTCTGTTAATGTTAGGAGGTCTGAGATTTAAACAGCGAGACTACTAAATGAGAGCATACTGTATCAACCTATGTATACAGGTCTTACTGTGTACATATTGTATTTAAATCTACACTATATTTTCTAATTTGCAGGGTAGAGTTAATTTATTACAGGGCACAGCTGTCCAAATCCTGATGGCAAACATCCCCTATGCTGACATGTCCTTGAGCAAGACACCGAATCCCTCTCAGTTTCATGTGTGCTGCTCTATAGATAAAACTGTGCTTTCATTTTGCTGTTGTGGGTGACAAGTAAAAAGAGACTTTTCATGTTGGTTTAAGAAAGTATCAGATAATATATGGATTATACATTTATTTTACATTGTAGAAGTTCAGAACTTGAAGAATTTTACCCCACTAAACAGCAACTGGAGCTCTGCCGGCTGCCCAGGGACTATCATTGCCCAATTTTAAGCCACATTATCTGATAGAATCAGCCTACAGTCTTCAACTGTTCTGTAAGTGCGTGTCATGGCTCAGTGCCACTTGGTAATTTTGTAGTGAATTTCGTAGGAAGACCAGAGGAGCTATGAGGGCAGCTAAGGAGGACAGCATGAGTGGCCTAATAGGAGTGGACCAACACCCAGCCTAATACATCGAAGCAAAGATACACACACACAGACACACAAACTGGCTGCCAGTAAACACTAACAAGTCCAGCAGTTCTTCCTGGAACAGTACCATGAAGCAGCTGTGAGTCCCAGCAGAGCCTGACGCTCCCACTCACTGGGCCTCTCACACACAAACACACACCCATGCCCTCACACACTGATATGCATACCACACACTCTCGCACAAAACCTCACACGCACTTTTCATGTTGCTCATTGGATTTTCTGCTAGTTCCAGTTATGGTTAAAAATACTTCTTTCATTCTCTGAAATTCATTTGTTTCAGTTTGAAGGACTGTGTAATCACACAATACATGTACCTATTGTAAAGCTGCCTTTCAGACCCGATCAAAAAGACACGTGCGAAATTGAAACTTCACATATTACAAAGACCCTACCATAATGATATACATAAATAGATACTGTGTGCAAGTTCTAGCGAGGTGAAAGTAAGTGTGACCTAACACTAACCCTAAAACCAGCAGGCCATGCCAAGAGTCATAAGGTAGTTTCAACAAATCTTAACAATCAAACCAAACCATCACCATCCAAGGAGCCTATCATTAACTCCCGGATCTTCGTTTAGTTGATCTCAACCAAATCTTTTAGTCAACTAGCCTTAACCATAACTTTGCAATACTTTGGTTACCATAATAACCATCTTTCCATAACCTCAACCTTCTCAACCCGGGAGCATTTTAGGATCTTATTCACTCTATCATCTGGATTTATGGCTTACCCCATTTTCAACTTTTTCTTTCACCTCAGCCCTGATGGATATATGTCTAACCATACAGTAACGACTAAAGTCTCAGTGTCTGTATGTGGTTGAGGATCATCACACTGACACATCTATTCTGTAAGTCAGTGTTGGCCAAAGCGTTGCAGATGGCTTGACAAAACTGCAGAGTTGGCAAACAATGTGGGGAGAGTCATAAGTTATAATTGAATTCACATGACTAAAAAGCTTTGACTTTTTAAAAAAAAAATCCTTAAACCTTTTGACCACTAGGGGGCAGCAGAAAAAATCTATGAATGTTACCTGTTACATATTAACACCTTTTAAGTCGATATGGCGAACTTGTTAGCAACAAGCTATGATGCAACATTAGCATTCATACCTAATGAATGTAAGTTAATATTCGCTCTCATTCCAGCTCTGTTTTTTTTAAATTTTTTTTATTTCACATTAACTGAACCATTAGCTAACAACATGACAAACATCTCACATCTGATTTATGCTACTTTCATGTATTGCATCTTGTTGCACAATGCAGCTTCTGGTGCATCAATTATTTTTTTGCACAATATGTAATCGACACGTCAAACTAACTTTGAAAATTTATGCGAACAGAGTTATAAATATGCACCTGATCACACATCGTCCACAAACAGACGTGCATAAACACACTCTGTTAAATTCAGATAATCATGTGAGCAAAGGTGAAGAGGTCAGACAACATACATACAATTCCCTGAACCTGCATCTTACTAGCTGTGAAAATTTTATGCAAAGAATTTTTTTAAACAAAAAGTGAAGTACTGTAAGTTGTATAAAAGTTGAATTGAAGAAGTGTGCCCAATCAACTGTGAAAACACCTAACATCCTGTTTCTGGAACACAAACTTGAAAAAAATGATAGCACACAGTTTACCAGATTTTGTGTTATTTCCAGATCCTGACACTTTCATTGTTGACTCATAGTGATTTGAGTATTCCAAAGAAAACACCCCATAGTTCTGCTGTGTGAACATTTACAGTAGCTTTCTTCTTTGACTTTTCACATGAGCTTTACCAAAATATCTCCTCTGTGCACTTCAGTGTAGGATGAATGCATGAGCCGTATAAGTAATCTGTATGAACCAACCATTTTTTAAATCGCTGAATCAAAGGTTTCTCACGCAAACCTTTATCATAACCCCTTTAAAAGTTGTGAACTAATACTGTTAATCCAGATGTTATAGTTGAATCATCAAACAAATTAAGCAATTATTCAGCTGCCTTAAATTCCAATATTCTTGTGGTTACATCCTCCTGCTTTTAATAAAAAGTCCCAAATTTCATTATCCTGAGGCAAAGTTAGGGATTTATTTGAAGAAAAACAAATAACAATTGCAACACTGACCTACAGGCAAGCATTATAATGCTACTAGCGCTGAAAATATAGGTTTCATTGGGTGCACAATAGAGAAAAGTAAAGACAGGATCTGTTTAAAAGCAGGGATAAATGTTCAAATGTTTCTTTATAATACACAAACAGTTTTGAAGAGGATGTAGATTGCACTGCTGCACTTTCAGTGACACAGTTTCCCAGGCTTTGCTCCGGCGTGCGTCTTGCGTCACTACTTCTGGTCTCATGTGGTTTTTCTGTGGTTGCAACTGCTCCAGTTCACAGAGCGAGCACTAAGCTTCTAAAACAGACTCATGATCACAGATCCATCCTCACATACTTACTCGCTGTAACACATTAGAAAAGCAGCACTGGTAGAGGCTACCAATCAGAAAAGAAATCCATAACAACTGAGAGAGATGATTCCAGTCCCGACATTCCAATCTGGGAAATCTCCTCCAGATTTCCCTGAATGAAGCCTCGAGCCACTTGGAAGCCTTGGGTTCGGACTTGGGCCCAGTCTGAATGACCTTAGCAGATGCTTCAGTAGGAATGCTGGAGTCACTGTGGTACTGTCTTGTGCTCTGACCCTCCTCCAAACTGATGTGCAGCCGCAGCCATTTCATTACATTCCCTCTATGCCCTGTGGGACGCAGACCTAAGGAGCACATGAGTGATGAAACCTGCTCGGCCCCCAGCGTCTCTGCCCCCTGGCCATACTATGTGTGGATCCAGACCTTCAGGTTAAGACAGTTAGCAGGCAGCGATGAAACAATCCTTTGACTCTGTGGTTCAAGATGGAAGAAAAATGGTAATACTTAAGTCTGCAGGTTCTTAAGTTTCTCCACTGCATTTCTAAATCCAGATCAAGATGTGGAGAGACATTTCAATTTAAAATATGGAACCTACAGCTACAACTTTGGTCTGTTGAACTCTATCTGCTGAAACATTTTATAGATTAATTTTGTGCATGCAGGAAGAGTTACTTCTGAGTATTTTTTTGTCCGCTGACACTGTAGATACATAGATGTACAGTATATTTGTGCGAATACATGTATAGATTACTATGATTGCCTTGGTGCATGTCATATATTAGTTTGTGTGTGGATGGATCTGTACATACTCTAAGATACATGTATCTGTGTATTGTATGTATGTTCACTTTTATTATTTTTTGGCCCATTGACTGGAATGGTGGGTTAAATGGTAGGGTTTTGGAGTTTGAGTAGAAACGATTTGCAGTTGTGGTTACAGCATGATGTAACAAAAGTCCTTAAATACACTTAAGTGGTATACTTAAGTGTACTGTCATGCATCCACTTACTCATACAAAAACTCAATAAAGAAATAATAATAATAATAATAAAAAAAACCCGGCATGAATTTACTTTTGGCCATGTGGGGATAGTGAAAACAAGCTGAAACCACAACATTGACATATTATCGCTTTAAAAAAATATTGAAAATTTTGATTTGTGTAATGTGTTAGCAAACGGTTGCCTATTTAGAAATCCAGCAGACATGGGGCAACAACGGCATCCATTTTGAGTCATGTTTCTGGTCATGTGATGAATGTAAGTCCAAGATTCACTCTCCTTTTACCTTTAACCAACTCTAATATCAGGCTCTTACACCGTTAAATTAATAAAGCCCCCTGAGGCAAATTTGTGCTTTGTGATATTGGGCTATACAAATAAAACTGACTTGACTTGACTAACTATGAGAACTGTGTTCACCTGCTGTGTTCTACTGTTTGGCTCTGGGCAGGTAGCATTCAGTGAGTTTATCAGAGCTTTGCTGTTGAAAAAAAATGCCCACTGGAAGATGCTGATGAGAGTGGTGAGAGTGAACCATATCAGTAAAACCAAAACAATGAGCTGAAAGACTCTTAAATGCTCCATAGAGCTGAGAGGAATTACAGAGTAATTCTTTGTAGGTTCATCACTACAAGCAATACCTTCATCACACATATCACACATAGTCATTTGATCCATTGAAAAATATTGATTAAAGCAGCTTTAAAGGAAATATCAAACAATAATTGATTGACTGATGGATAATGAAAAAAAGATGTTTCCTGCAGCCCTGTTATAAATAAATGTTGAGTTAATTTCCTGCAATTTAAATGACTGAGTAGGGATCAAGAGTGGGATGTACTGAGGAAAAAGCTTCTCTCTTGAGGCAGGCTAAACAATAACGCTACTGTACACACACACACACACACACACACACACACACACACACACACACACACACACATACAAATGCACAGAGTCAAGCACCACCTGCTCTGACAGCCAAACACCCATCCAGGATTAACTGTAAACTGTTCACTTGATGAGTTCTCTGCCATACCTATGTGTGCATGACACACACTTCAGATAAACCAAGAATAAACATAATAAAGGTGCACCTCTGTCTTTCGTAAACAGCTCCTCTAACCTGGGCGCCCATTCAGACGCGGCAGTCAGCCAGGATGAGCTATAACTCTGCTGAACGAGCCCATCCACCAACCCATGTGTCTGTCCCGCGCAGTAAAGAGAGCAGTGAGACTACCCAGTGACCGCTGGTTTATAATCAGTCAAACACAGGCGTGTCAGCCCTGCGCCCTGCGACACTGTGCTATGCACACTACACAGGGCTGGCGGCCCAGCGAAAGCCCACTGAGCTCTGACATTCTCCCTTGCCTTTTGCTAAATTGAGTCAATTCATTCTCATGACCCATGGCAAATCAACGTGACCCATTTACGAGGCTGTCTCAGCCGTTCCTGTCAGCGCAGCCCCTCTGGTACATCAGGCAGAGATACAGGTCCTGCAAGAGATGACAGTGTGGAATTTAAACATTTCAAACCATGGAAAGTGTAATATTCATTTTTCTCGTAACTTGGGCCATATGGGATTTGGCACATTCATCACAGGGACAGTAATGCAGCTGTGGCATGGTGCTTATCACAGTTTAGATTATTATTGGATCCTGAGACAAAACCCTGGATTATATTTTAGTTCTCTTCATGCTTGTAATGTAAAACTTTGATTGGATGTTGAAGATCAAATCAACAGCCATTTTCTTACAATGTAGATCATCTGCTTCAGACACCTGCAGGCGCAGATATTAGTATGATCAGGTTACACTCCCTGCAGGCTGTAAATGGTAAAACTGACCTCACTTGACAGCTTAGGGCCTAGTTTAAATATCCAGGCATCAATCAGTGCCTAGCAGAAGGACGAGAGGTGGAGATAGCAGAAAGTGAGTGTGAAAAGGAGTGTGAAAGATAAACACAGTTAATGGGATAGAGCAGAGAGGGATGAGAAGAAGGAAATTGCAAATAGAACAGAGGATGGCGACTGAGGGAGAAGAGGTAATTTATAATGGAAAATCCCTTTCTGTCTCCCAGGTTGATTTTCTGACGTGCTGAAGGGCAGATGCAGATGTGTTTCTCATGTCATAGCTAGAGGTAGCTGCTGCACTTGTTTGTGTGTGCCTGAACGCGTGTCAGACAGGTTATCTGCTTGAATGGAGGGAATTATTTAAAAGGAAAAACTGCACAAAAAAAGTAGCATGTAGCCTGGCCCTGATGTGCTGATAAAAACTATACACGTGTACAACTCCACATCTTGGAATAGAGTTAAGAGACTCTCAAGAGGAAACAGTGTGCACTGTACACACACACACACACACACACACACACACACACACACACACACACACACACACACACACACACACACATATGCATGTTGCAATGTCTATGAGTGTTGTCTTGTGTGTCTGACTGATTGAGAGAGTTGTGTTGTGCATTCATGTGTGTGTGAATATGTGTGATTAAGAGGGGGAAGGTTTTGCAGGTGGCTTGCTCCGGTGTTCTGCCAAGAAAGCAGAATACCCTGGGGTGGTGTGGAATAAATGAGAGTGGGAGAGGTGAAGGAGTGGAGGAGGAGTGCAGCAGGGGAGGAAAGGAGAACGGAGGGGACTTGATTTAGATGGTGGTTATCATAATCGATTAAAAATTGTTTTCTCTTCAGTCTCAGCGCCCTGTGTCTCTCGTCGGGGCTCGGGTGGGGCTTCCAGAGAAGGGCCAGACCAGATGACTTCATTGCCATATGGTATCTAACCTCCCAGTCACACTCATTTACAACAATACAGTGCATACCCATTCTCCAAACACTCCCTTTGTTATGCAGCACGCAGTAATTCTGATAAAGCCATGCCCATACACACTGATCACTCAACTTAGGGGGAACTTACAGTACAGTAAATGGCCTATAACCACAGTCAGCCTCCCTGCTGTACAACGATTACTGGTACCTCCTATGAGTGAACATGCACAGATGATTCCTCATGAATCAGTTTCCCAGCGCTTTTGCAATCTATTGTTTATGAAGTCATATTGTTAGAGGACTGTTTGATCTCATAAGCAAAATATGCTGATAGTCTGAAATATTTTTTTGCTGATGTTGAGCCATGGACAGATTAACCTATTAGAAGGCCCTGCAGCAAAAGTATGCTATTCGGTTCCCCTACTGATCCCTACATATCCTGTCCTCTGTGCATTGCGTTTGTACCCTATAGCTGTCAATTTCCTATTATGTTCAGTACATATAGCCTCAGAAACCACCTAGAACTCCAATGGTGGAGGAAGTGTGAAAATCAACTGGAAGTGAACAAATCGAGTGACATCACCGCTTGTTGCGCTATGTGTCTCAATGCTGACAAGTTAGCAAGTAGTTTACTTGTTTGCTGACTTAATGTAAATAAGCCATCCTATGATGTTCTCTAACAATTTAAGTGATATCATGACAAGCAGACTTTGATTTTGTTTGTGTCTGCAGTCTTGGAGGAAATATATTTAGGAATATGCACCATGTGAGCAAAATCTAAACTAAAATAATAAACTTCTTACAAATAAACGCAAGGATCCAAGAAATGATGAGGTAAAATTGCAGGTGGTTGGTTGATATTGTACTTCAGTGGCACAGATTATCCAACAAATTTGCAATTAATCAAATTATCAATAGGAAACGGAACTACCAGGGGCTTGGGAGATACAGAGAACTTGCACGTATTGCCTTGTGTAGAGTCCAGGCTGAGTTGACAAGTCAAAAGTCAAAAGTCACTCCTATCCTCAGCGGATTTAATGTCTCTGTTTATTTCGTTAGGACCTCTTACCATCCAGCTGGCTATTGGCATCCATTCAACAGCTGATCCAACAGCGTTATCTTCACCATGCAAGACTGTTTACACCAAAACAAATAAAACCGCATAATTGTACAGCACAAAGTTTACCTGAACGGCTATGACCAAACACAGCGCCACATATCTAACCCAAATTCCAACAACGGCCTCAACTGCAGCCATAACCCCAAACCAAAAGATCCCAGTGTGACTGAGTGTGCAGTTAAGGCATCACATATTTCTGTAATTACTATGTGTTTTAAAGAAAATGTTGCCTCTATAGAAGTCAATAGAATTAGAGGTTACAGTAGGCTGTGGGTATTGACAAGCTTATGGAGAGAAAGAAAAGAAAAGACTCTTTTAAATGCTATAGTGAGCCAGTGAACTGTTGCTGGTGACGGCACAAAATATGGAATGCATTACGGAAGTGACAGAGTTGAGGGCGAAGACAAACAAACACATAAATCCGCCATAGACAGACACATAGACGATTGCGGAGACAGACAGGCACCCTCTGCCATAGCTATCTTTCTACATCTGCTCAGTCTCTCCTTCTTTCTCTGCCTCTATCACACCATCTTGCAACCTTAACCCTCACTTCCTTGGCATTGCTCTCTCTCTCTCCCCTTTGCGCCCCAAATCATCTATCAAGCCGTTCTTCGGTTTCCGTCTCCAGTGCCCAGGGTGGACCGTGTCCCACTCCTCCAGTCCATCTTCCTCCTCTTGTTTTCCAGCCTGAGGCCCAGAGAGAGAGGCAGAGAAAGTATTTGCCCTGTCTCTCCCTCTCTCTGGCTGTGTCTTGGCTGCTCTATAAAGGTTAGTGAGAGCATGGTGTGGGTGTTGGTGTCTCAGGGTGAGTTATGGGTACTACAGCCAGGGGACCCCAGAAAGAACAGAATGAGTGTACTGTTGGGAGAAGGATGAAAGAGAAAAAGAAAGAGGGAGGGATGGAGGGAGGGCAATTTAAGGGTTCAGAATGCCAAGTGCTGATGTGTTTGTTTTCCATCACTGCTGTTCCGGGCAATGACAGAGAGAGAAAACAAACGGCAACACTGATATATTACATACAGACTTTCAACTCTATTCTCAAAGCAATAATTCTACAAAGAACGTGTCTCACTTATCGCCAAACCCCAGTTATCTCTTCATATCAAATCTTCACACGTGGAATCTTGCAAACAGATAACTGACTTCAGAACGACGTCATAAGTTTTGCTCGCATGAAGAAACCAAGAAACGTAAACAATGTATGTATTGTATAAGAAAGTAACTCTGGGTGTCTCTTCACAGTGAACTCATCATCATATAAACTCACTGTGCAGCTGCTGAGACGAACATGAACAGAATGGTGGTGTTGGTTACATTAACCATCGCCGTGACTTGACCAGAGTGCGCATATTCACGGGATGGCGTCCGTTCAAAACAGTGACTTTTACTGTATCATTTCAATGGTGTCTGTCAACTTTTACACTGTGCAGTAGCGCTTTATGCTAAGTGTGAATACCTGTCTTTATAAGGTAGTGTGTTGCTCCTGTTGCGTGCAGAGACAGCTCCAGGCACGCTAGATTGTCCAGCCCCGGCACTGTAAGGTAACATATGGGACAGATCGGAGGGCGGAGGAAGAGGTGGAAGAAACACTGGAGTAGGGACGGGGAGAGAAGACGGCGACTTGGCTCCATCAGTCCCTGACAAGCATGCGGACAGAGACATGAGCTGTGCAGCTGGATGCAGGAGAGGGTGGAGGTAAAGAAATGAGGGATGAAGGAACAGGAAAGGTAAAAAGGAAGAGAGAAACAAGAAGGTGAGGGTATATAGCCTCTTAAACACATTCTGTGCAGCCAAACATTGTTTACACCCACACAAATTTGTTTTTAATTATAGTGGAAATCCCGAAGTTTCCAAAAACACCAAATATGGCGGGCCTAATTTTGAGATAATGTGTATAAAATGATGCAAAATTGTTGTGTTTGAATATTTCATATGATGTAAATATTGTATAGTTTTAAAGAAGATTTGGAAGAAAACAGTTTTTATACTGTTTCCAACTTTGAAGCTATTTTAAGGGGGTATTAAAAGGAGAGAACATAGTGTAAAGAGGAAAGAGGAGATGAAAAAGCAGAATAAAAAGTCAATGGGACAAGGAAACAGAGGAAAGGGAAGACCCCCAGCAGCCCACACAGACCTATGTGCTGTCTGACCCACAACATTTCTTATGAATGGAAGGAAATTGTCTCCTTAAAAAGCCCATTTAAAGAGCATGAGTAATAATAATAGAATCAAGCCAGCTTCTGAAAGGACAGGACACAATACAGGAGCAAGAAGAAGGAGAAGGAAGAGAAAGAAAGGACAAGAGATAGAAAGGTAGAAGGACAACAAGAGAGGTTTATTTTATTAGCCTTTAATAAATATCTGACAGCTTTCCTGAGGAAATATCGCAGATCACATGTAAAATAGTTTAAGACTGATGTCAACTGCAGCAACATATGAAATCTATTAGCGAGGAGCCACAGCAGACACAGGGTGAGAGGGAGTGAGAGAGCAACAGAGGAACAGAGTGAGAGAGAGAGAGAGAGAGAGAGAGAGAGAGAGAGAGAGAGAGAGGGAGCACTGCTGAAAGTCATGCAGGAGAAAAAATCTCACAGCCTTTCCAAATTCTTCGAGAGGTAAAAAAGTCAGCCAAGACGCAAAATCAGAAAAAGGAGGAAAAAAAGAAGAAGAACAGAAGCACATGCCCGCGCTCATGCACGCACGCACACACACACACACTCACACACACGCATGCACGTACACACACACACACACACACACACACACATACACACACACACACACTTAAGCACTGATCTCCACATCCTGCTGGGTTCAGGGCCAGCAGTGAAACGAGTGCCCAGACACCGCTGCCAGCCCCAGGGAGGGATGGAGAATGGAGACACACACACACCCACACACAGAAAAACAGAGAAGGGAAGAAAAAGGAAAGAAAAGGGTTGGCAGGAGGGGTAGCCTGCCAAGAGTGCTACCATCTGTAAAATAACATGACTTCAAGGCAACTTCTTGAAACTCACCTCTTCATTCTGGTTAACCTCTTCACCTACTATTGTTTGCCTGAAAATTAGAGCTCACTGTCATCATCTCAATTTTCTTCCCCTTAGGAACTGATGCATGTCTGTGTTTGTAATTCTGAATGAAGCTTTTTTTAATTGAGGTGTACAATCTATAATAAGTGAATGCAGCATACA
The DNA here is from genome assembly GCF_910596095.1 of Thunnus maccoyii. Taxonomy (NCBI): domain Eukaryota; kingdom Metazoa; phylum Chordata; class Actinopteri; order Scombriformes; family Scombridae; genus Thunnus; species Thunnus maccoyii. Next base: position 23,211,776 of record NC_056538.1, read on the forward strand.
AGAGAGGAGGAGTTGTTTTTTGTTTTTTTTTTGTTGCACATGTCTAAGAGATTCAACATGCAAAACACGTAATTATATCTGTGAGAAAGCTCATCAGTTTAAGAGAAAGATACTGAAAGCCACACAGGCAATCGCTAAATCTTATGATGGTTAAGACATACACACAAACAAACACACACGCACACACACACACACACATACACACTCACACACATACACACACAAACACACACACACACATACACACGCACAGAGTGGCGGTTCCGTATTTTGGAAAGAGGAACTTGTACTGGCTCAGTGGTGCCAGTATGTCTGTGGCAGTGTGGCAGCCATGGTGTTCCACCACCCTCACCCTCGCTCTCCACCAAGACCCAAACCACAAGCCAATACCCACAAGCCAGAGAGGCCTGGATGAATATACCCACTACCACACACACACACACACACACACACAAGCACGCACACATGCACACATGCACACAAACACACACACACACACACACACACACCTCACACACACAGCCAACCAACCACACATACCAAGTAAAGAGGTAGAGTTCTGGAAAATGAGAATGAGTGAGGTTTCTGTCTTTCTCTGTCTTCTCTTCCCCCTTTTTAATCATCCAGGCCTGAAAGGGCACAGAGAGTTCAGCGGGGACAAGGAGGCTTGTAGGCGGGGAGGTGCCGCTACAGAGATGAGCAACAGTCTTACTACATACTACACTGCCTAGCCTGGGAAACAGAGGTGATGACTGGTCTGAAATACGTCTATCACAGAACACAAGGGTGAGTGTGTGTTTGTGCGCATGCTCAGTCGTCCTCTTCATCAGAAAGAATTTAGATCTACTTAGAGTAAAAGTAGTAACACCTCAGTGTTACTTCACTGCAAGTTAAAATGAAAGTGCATACATATTTGGCTCTTAAATCCACAATCTTTAAAGTTAATTACTGCAATTTTTAAATAATTCTGATGATTAAGAAGTTTTTATATTTTTATATCAACAAATGTTTGTGTTGATTTTTGTTGAGGTGTCTCTTCTGACACCACTGGGTGGTGCCAAAGTCAGAAATTTGACCTGACACACATAGTGGCTTTAAGTAAAAGTAAAAATACTTTATAACAAGAAAAAGTCCTGACTTCAAGATTTTTATTTCAAATCATAATCTTTAAGAATGTAATTTAATCAAACCCAATTTTTGATCCTCTACACACTCAATGTACTTGTGTTTTTCATTGCCTCTTTACTGGTATATAGTAGTTTTATTGTTTCAGGAAGATTCAGCAGTGAGATAAATGTAGAGAAAAGTGTCAGTATTTGTCCCTGTCCAATATGGTAAAAAGAGTAAAAGTAAAAAGTCTCAATAAAGTTAAGTACAATACTTGAGTAAACTTAGTTACTCTGCCACCTCTGCCTCTTGTTTGAATATGTTTATAATAAGCAGAGCAGAGTCAAATCTGCCTGTAGCAAAAGCATCATTTCACTTGAGTGTGGAACAGAGCGTACACTACCCAAGGTGTCCGTTTAAATCTTACACCCAGAGCTCCACATCTCACCACGTAGTGTGTATGTGTGTGTGAGTGTGTAAACCAAGTGTTGAAGGTTAGGGTTCCTGTATGTGTTCCCCCAGTTGTGTAATGGCCCAGCGGAGTAGAAAGTGATGAGAAGCCGGTGTTTGAGCCCAAAGCAGGCCCTTATATGGAGCGCTGGAGCTGTTTTCTCTCCTCTCCGCTGTCTTGCTTCTCTCCAAAAGTGCTACAAGGTCGGAAGAGAAGAGGACATCCTTCCAAGTCAACATATTTACATATTTGCAGCGATGTGGGGATATTCAGCCGAGTGTTGGCAGGCGAGGCAGTGGTCAGCCAGGACAGCTGAGAGTGGACATCTGGGCCTGGGCCTTGGCTGCAGCTCACTCCCTCGCCCTTATCGCCCTATCTCTTGCAGACGAAACATTACACATTTGACAGCTTTGTACAGCTCATTGGACATCTAAAGATTTTATCTTTTATGAAAACTTAGAGTGAACTTGCACATGTAGAACCAGACATAATATATATTTATCATCCATAATATACTGCAGAGATACAGAGGGCATATTTTATGTGTCATCCCATTTGCTGTGTAGCAAGTTTTACAACGGCAAAGATTTTCTCTCATGATCAACGCACCAGGTCATGTCATGCCTTGTCATATCTTATACATCTTTTGGCGACGGCCCAGGGAAGTGCCCTAGGGAACCCCTTGTCTTCTTCTTCACCTCCACGCACGCACACACGCACACGCACACACATACACACCTTCTTCCCTCCTCTCTCGCCCCCATAGCTCTTGCAAGGAACACAGTACCATGTTTCTTTTGGCAGAACTCTGCAGGTTGTCCCTGCGTGCCTGAAAACCAACGTTCTCCCCCTCTCTCCCTGCAGCCAACTCGCACATTTCTCACATTTTCTGCCTGCTCTCTGTGAACAGTTCACTTCAGCCTCCTCACATCATCCAGGCTCTCAGGCACAGGACAGGGTGGGACAGATACGTCCTCTCACTTACATTACATCCACATCCTCCCTGTCTCTCTTCCTTTGTCTCTAATGTCTCTCTATAATTCACTCTCACTCTATCCAAATCCCTCTCTCTGGTGGTTACTTGCCCTTTTCGCTCTGTCTGAGCGAGCCAGCTCAGTGCAGGTGTGTGGGTGTATGTGTTACTGTAAAGAGATTCAGGAAAGCTGTTAATATGAAAGTGTCTGAGCTAATGGGGAGGAAACTGGGTGTCTGGCAGGCACTGTCTCACAGACGAGTGTCAGTTAGGGGGCACACAGATGTCACAGCCAGTTAAGAAACTGACTCTAAGATTAGTCCAGCTGCACAGGTGCAAGATAGAATACGAGTCAAATACAGGAAGTGGCGTACCCACTACAATAAAGAGGGTAACCTTATAAGAGTTAAATGAAATACAGAGAGAGGAAGGGTGAATGTGTGGTCGACTCAGACTGCACATATGAACACATTTGAGATGAACTGGGCTTGATTCAAACAGCTGGAATTGAATCCATTTGCCTTCAACTACAGAGGATGGACGTTTAACCTCCATCCCACACACCGGGCTGTTTGGCAGCAGATCACCATTTGTATTTATTATTTAATTTATTTCTTCTAAACTTTAATTTAAACTTTATTTCCTCTGTGAGTCTGGGGTCTGGGCATTGCTACATAAATGAGCGTTCTCAGAAAACAGGGAGGGAAGGGGTGGGGGGGTTGGGGGGTGGGAGGAGGAGAAGGAGAGGAAAAAAAAAAGAAGAAGAAAAAAAGTGCAGCCTGTCTCTTGGGTGCCCTTTTTGCCATCCCATTTCCTATGCATCTGGTCTGTGTTTGTGCGGAGAGGGAGAGGGGGAGCAAAAGGGGGACTGCCGTCTGGGGCCGATTAATAACCAGTGATTTATAGGAACTTTTATAGAATAATACAATAAAAATGTGTGCGTACGTGTGTGCGAGTGCATATGTGTGTGCATTCATTTTGTATGTGTGCTCGCCTTAGTGTGAGTGTACACAATACTTTTCTAATTCTGGTGAATCAAAAACAAATTATCGGGAAAAAACACAGACCGTGCTCGGGATAAATTGGGCACAGATGGAGGCAGGAAATAAAAACGAGCAAAGAGAAGACACTCAGCGTACAGGAGGACAGGAGGATCACGAGGGAAGAAGGGGGTACCAGAGAGAGTGACACAGTGAGGGCAGGACAGGGTGAGCATGTGATGGAGAGAGGTAGAGAAGAGGGAAGAAAAAGGGAAGGAGAGAGGACAAGAGGAGAGAGGGTGAGCAAAAGGACAGGGATGATGTGGAGGAAGAGAGGAGAGTGGGAGGAGAGAGATCAGGGGAGTTCCCATGCCCTGTGCAAAGGAAATGGGCTTAAGAGAGGGGGTTAGCATGTGTGTATACTCTATGTGTGTGTGTGTGTGTATGTGTTTAAGTGGGCAATGAGATGAGCAGACCCCTCTCTGGCACAGAGCAACATTTCCTTGCCAAAGTGCAATCTGCCCCCCCAAAATCCCTGTTCATCCCCATCCATTCTCATCACTCTGTGACACACACACACACACACACACAAACGTGATACTGTACACATTTGCACACACACTCGCACATACCCATAAGACCTCAATAACTGCCTATTGGTGAACTGATGGGTACATTTGTCACACCCACATGGCTTTCGCATAGTTCATTAGACTTGTTATTGCACCGCTAACTGCTAACAACAACGACTGCAGCAGCTCAGTTTGCAGCAGCAGAGTTTGTTGCAAGGATTGTGTCAAAAAAACAATTTACCATTCACTAGTATCATACCCAACGAAATGCCAAACACTCTAGTTAGTGGACTAATGGTGAATATGGAGAACAGTTTTTGACACAGACTGATACCCCCCAAACTGGAGCCTGCGTGCCAGATATTATCAGCTGTTTTTAGCTTATAATAGATTTATTAATATTTATGTATAGGTTTGCAGATTGGTAACAAAAAATGTGTAGCACTTTACTTTAGTCCCCCTATTTAGCATTTATAAACAGTATATGAACAGCTAACAAATGGTTTATAGCAAGCTATAATGTAGTTGTAAGTAATATAAGTGTTTATTAATGTATTTGTCAACAACTATAACTCATCCTGTCGGCATCCATAAATGGATGCTGGTGTATAAACAGAAAATGAATGACAATATAGTAAAACACAGTTGTAATAATATGAATATGTTGCAGGAGAAGTTAAAAAAATGTTGATAAATACTTTACATTAACAAATACTTAAAATGTCCTTATATCTGCTTATAACTAAATTATGGTGTGTTAAAATCCATTTTTTTAATTTATGCTAAAGTGTAATCAGAAATAGATGTACAGAAATGCCACAGATGTTGTATGTTTGAGGTTAATTAGAAACATAAGTTCATCTTCCAACGTCAAATATTCTTTTCAGTACATATCTTGGTCACAATTGTATTATAACCATGTTTTTATGTTGGAAAAAAAAGTCATATTTTTAAAAAAATATAGATTTTCATCAGCATCAAAATTCCAGTATTGGTCAGGCTCCACTGGAGTGTAAAAAGAACGAGAAAGGAACTAAAGCCTGCACATTTCGCACTTATTTACAAGTTCATCATGATCTTATCAAAAATGCAGTGTGTATATTCCGTATGTCATATTCAGGCGTTTTTTCTGAGCTCATTTGTCACAGGATCATCCACAGTTGGGTAACTGTAAGCTCTGACTGTGCTCTGGAGTGGACAGTGGGAGCCGGCAACAAGCACTTCCCAATATGAATGACTTCCTGTGCTGTGGGCCTGGACTGTGGCATCTGTCAGCCCTCCACCCCTCCCTGCTCCATCACTCCCTCCGCCTCTCCCCTACACTCTCTGTGCAGTCCACCAGGACTCCCTCCCCTCATGCTTTCCTCTCCTCCTCTGTGCCCTCTTGCCCACTTCCCCCCCCTATGACTGGGGCCTGAATCACACAATGTTTCACTCGATTTGCTGGTAAATCCTCCCTTTCCCCAGGCCTCTGGAGTGCCCTCCCACCTTCCTCTTCTTCCTCTCAATTCCTTCGAACCTTCCCTTGGCACTGCCACCCACACACCAGTTCCTGTTGATCCCTCTGACCCCCTCACTGCCCCCTGGGCCTAATTCTGGTTGCCCCCGGGTAGGGGCTAAAGCCAGGAAAGAGAGAGGGGTT